>NC_138310.1:93747483-93754983 GCF_965601325.2 Salmo salar
TTGACTCTGTGTACATACTGTAGGTAGTTATACTACGGCAGGACCAAATTGTAGTGGTAGGTAGAAGCAAGTCCGTTGTAATGCTTTGTAGGTTAGCAGTAAATCTTTTAAATCAGCCCTTGCCTTAACAGGAAGCCAGTGTAGAGAGGCTAACACTGGAGTAATATGATCATTTTTTTGGGGTTCTAGTCAGGATTCTAGCAGCCGTGTTTAGCACTAACTGAAGTTTATTTAGTGATTAATCCGGGTAGCCGGAAAGTAGAGCATTGCAGTAGTCTAATCTAGAAGTGACAAAAAGCATGGATTAGTTTTTCTGCATAATTTCTTGACAAAGTTTCAGATTTTTGCAATGTTAGGAAAATGGGGGAAAAGCTGCCCTTTAAAATATTATTATTAAATATTATTGATATGTTCGTCAAAACAGAGATCGGGGTCCAGAGTAACGCCGAGGTCCTTCAGTTTTATTTGAGACGACTGTACAACCATCAAGATGAATTGTCAGATCAAGCAGCAGTTTTTATTTTTTTTTGCTAACTTGAACTAGCATCTCTGTTTAAAAGTAAAACGTTTTGCCGCCATCCACTTCCTGAAACACAGGCTTCCAGGGTAGGACATTTTGAGGCTTCACCATGTTTCATCTAAATGTACAGATGTGTGTCTTCTGCATAGCAGTGAAAGTTGACACATAGTGAAAACAATAGTGGTCCTAAAACTGAACCTTGAGGAACACTGAAATTTTACAGTTGATTTGACAAACCATCCACAGAGACAAACTGATATCTTTCCGACAGATAAGATCTAAACCAGGCCAGAACTTGTCCGTGTAGACCAATTAGGATTTCCAATCTTTCCAAAATAATGTGGTGATCGATGGTATCAAAAGCAGCACTAAGGTCTAGGAGCACGAGGACAGATGCAAAGCCTCGGTCTGACGCCATTAAAAGGTAATTTACGCAGTCTCAGTGCTATGATGGGGTCTAAAACCAGACTGAAGCGTTTCGTATACATTGTTTGTCTTCAGGAAGGTGGTGAGTTGCTGCGCAACAGCTTTTTCAAAAAGGTGTGAGAGACTCGATATATATATAGGCCGATTAGTTTTTTATTTATTTTTTCTGGGTGAAGGTTTGGCTTTTTCAAGAGAGGCTTTATTACTGCCACTTTTAGTGAGTTTGGTACACATCCGGTGGATAGAGAGCCGTTTATTATATTCAACATAGGAGGGCCAAGCACAGAAAGGAAGCAGCTCTTTCAGTAGCTTAGTTGGAATAGGGTCCAGTATGCAGCTTGAAGGTTTACAGCCCATTACTATTTTCATGAATGTTTCGAGAGATACAGGATAAAAAAAACTTGAGTGTCTCCATTGATCTTATGTCCTGGCAGGTCTGTGCAGACTCAGAGTCTTGGAGAAATATAATAATATAATAAATATTCAAAAGAGGAGTCCCTAAATTCCTTTTAATTTTTTTCCCCCACCTTTATTTATATTTATATGTATTTATTTTATTTCACCTTTATTTAACCAGGTAGGCTAGTTGAGAACAAGTTCTCATTTACAATTGCGACCTGGCCAAGATAAAGCAAAGCAGTGTGACACAGACAACAACACAGAGTGACACATGGAGTAAACATACAGTCAATAACACAATAGAAAAAAGTCGATATACAGTGTGTGCAAATGGCATAAGGAGGTAAGGCAATAAATAGGCCAAAGTAGGGAAGCAATTATAATTTAGTAAATTAACACTGGAGTGATAGATGTGTAGATGATGATGTGCAAGTAGAAATACTGGTGTGCAAAAGAGCAGAAAAGTAAATAAAAACAATATGGGGATGAGGTAGGTAGATTGGGTGGGCTATTTACAGATGGGCTGTGTACAGCTGCAGTGATCGGTAAGCTGCTCAGACAGCTGGTGCTTAATGTTAGTGTGAGAGATATGTCTCCAACTTCAGTGATTTTTGCAATTCGTTCCAGTCATTGGGAGCAGAGAACTGGAAGGAAAGGTGGCCAAAGGAGGAATTGGCTTTGGGGGTGACCAGTGAGATATACCTGCTGGAGCACGTGCTACGGGTGGGTGCTGCTATGGTGACCAGTGAGCTGAGATAAGGTGGGGCTTTACCTAGCAGAGACTTATAGATGACCTGGAGGCAGTGGGTCTGGCGACGAATATGTAGCGAGGGCCAGCCAACGAGAGCATACAGGTCGCAGTGGTGGGTGGTATATGGGGCTTTGGTGACAAAACGGATGGTACTGTGATAGACTGCTTCCAGTTTGCTGAGTAGAGTGTTGGAGGCTATTTTGTAAATGACATCACCGAAGTCGAGGATCGGTAGGATAGTCAGTTTTACGAAGGTATGTTTGGCGGCGTGAGTGAAGGATGCTTTGTTGAGAAATAGGAAGCCGATTCTAGATTTAATTTTAGATTGGAGATGTTTAATATGAGTCTGGAAGGAGAGTTTACAGTCTAGCCAGACACCCTAGGTATTTGTAGTTGTCCACATATTCTAAGTCAGAACCGTCCAGAGTAGTGATGCTAGTCGGGCAGGTGGGTGCGGGCAGCGATCGGATGAAAAGCATGCATTTAGTTTTACTAGCGTTTAAGAGCAGTTGGAGGCCACGGAAGGAGTGTTGTATGGCATTGAAGCTCGTTTGGAGGTTTGTTAACACAGTGTCCAAAGAAGGGCCAGATGTATACAGAATGGTGTCGTCTGCATAGAGGTGGATCAAGGAATCACCCGCAGCAAGAGCGACATCATTGATATATACAGAGAAAAGAGTAGGCCCAAGAATTGAACCCTGTGGCACCCCCATAGAGACTGCCAGAGGTCCGGACAACAGGCCCTCCGATTTGACACACTGAACTCTATCTGAGAAGTAGTTGGTGAACCAGGCGAGGCAGTTATTTGAGAAACCAAGGCTGTTGAGTCTGCTGATAAGAATACGGTGATTGACAGAGTCTAAAGCCTTGGCCAGATCGATGAAGACGGCTGCACAGTATTGTCTCTTATCGATGGCAGTTATGATGTCGTTTAGGACCTTGAGCGTGGCTGAGATGCACCCATGACCAGCTCGTAAACCGGATTGCACAGCGGAGAAGGTACGGTGGGATTCAAAATGGTCAGTGATCTGTTTGTTAACTTGGCTTTCGAAGACTTTAGAAAGGCAGGGCAGGATAGATATAGTTCTGTAACAGTTTGGGTGTAGAGTGTCTCCCCTTTGAAGAGGGGGATGACCGCGGCAGCTTTCCAATCTTTGGGAATCTCGGACGATACGAAAGAGAGGTTGAACAGACTGGTAATAGGGGTTGCAACAATGGCGGCGGATAATTTTAGAAAGAGAGGGTCCAGATTGTCTAGCCCAGCTGATTTGTACGGGTTTTGCAGCTCTTTTAGAACATCAGCTATCTGGATTTGGGTGAAGGAGAAGCTGTGGAGGCTTGGGCAAGTAGCTGCGGGGGGTTGTTGACCGGGGTTTGGGTAGCCAGGATGAAAGCATGGCCAGCCGTAGAGAAATGCTTATTGAAATTCTCGATTATTGTGGATTTATCAGTGATGAGTGTTTCCTAGCCTCAGTGCAGTGGGCAGCTGGGAGGAGGTGATCTTATTCTCCATGGACTTTACAGTGTCTCAAAACATTTTGGAGTTAGAGGTATAGGATGCAAATTTCTGTTTTAAATTGCTAGCCTTTGCTTTCCTAACTGACTATGTATATTGGTTCCTGACTTTGCTGAAAAGTTGCATATCACAGGGGACTATTTGGATGCTAGTGCAGGAGGCCACAGGATATTTTTTATGATCATAACCTTTTCATCAAATAAGTTCATGAATTCATCACTGCTGAATTGAAGGCCATCCTCTCTTAGGCAATGCTGCTTTTTAGTTAGCTTTGCGACAGTATCAAAAATCAATTTTGGATTGCTTTTATTCTCTTCAATCATGTTGGAGGACTCTTTGATATTGCACAGTATTGTCTTTCCAAGCTTGTCGGAAGAGCTTGCTTCAGGGCTCGGGTATTTTCTGTATACCAGTGAGCAAATTTCTTGTGACAAATGTTTTTTTTGTTTAAAGGGGTGCGACTGCATCTAGGATATTGCACAAGGTTACATTTAGATCCCCAGTTAGGTGGTTAACTGATGTTTCTACTCCAATGTCCTTGGATTGGTGGAGGGAGACAGGAAGAGTGTCTAGGAATCTTTAGCGCGACTTTTGATGATCCTTGGTTTTGGGTGTGAGCAGATTATTTGTTGTGATTGCAAACGTAATAAAATGGTGGTCCGATAGTCCAGGATTACGAGGAAAAACATTAAGATCCACAACATTTATTCCACGGGACAAAACTAGGTCCAGAGTATGACTGTGGCAGTGAGTAGGTCCAGAGACATGTTGGACAAAACCCACTGAGTCGATGATGGCTCCGAAAGCCTTTTGGAGTGGGTCTGTGGACTTTTCCATGTGAATATTAAAATCACCAAAAAATGTGAATATTATCTGCCATGACTACAAGGTCCAATAGGAATTCAGGGAACTCAGTGAGGAATGATGTATATGGCCCAGGAGGCCTGTAAACAGTAGCTATAAAATGTGATTGAGTAGGCTGCATAGATTTCATGACTAGATGCTCAAAAGATGAAAAAGCACTGTCACTGACTATGCTAGTGGCAGACTCCACTAAGCTGGCAGGATCGCTAACAGCCTGCTGCCTGGCCTGCACCCTATTTCATTGTGGAGCTAGAGGAGTTAGAGCCTTGTCTATGTTTGTAGATAAGATGAGAGCACCCCTCCAGCTAGGATGGAGTCCGTCACTCCTCAGCAGGGCCAGGCTTGGTCCTGTTTGTGGGTGAGTCCCAGAAAGAGGGCCAGTTTTCATCAGATAGTCTCTGACTCTTCTCTGTTCTGTTGATTCCCATCAGATAGTCTCTGACTCTTCTCTGTTCTGTTGATTCCCATCAGATAGTCTCTGACTCTTCTCTGTTCTGTTGATTCCCATCAGATAGTCTCTGACTCTTCTCTGTTCTGTTGATTCCCATCAGATAGACTCTGACTCTTCTCTGTTCTGTTGATTCCCATCAGATAGTCTCTGACTCTTCTCTGTTCTGTTGATTCCCATCAGATAGTCTCTGACTCTTCTCTGTTCTGTTGATTCCCATCAGATAGTCTCTGACTCTTCTCTGTTCTGTTGATTCCCATCAGATAGTCTCTGACTCTTCTCTGTTCTGTTGATTCCCATCAGATAGTCTCTGACTCTTCTCTTCCCTGTTGATTCCCATCAGATAGCCTCTGACTCTTCTCTGTTCTGTTGATTCCCATCAGATAGTCTCTGACTCTTCTCTGTTCTGTTGATTCCCATCAGATAGTCTCTGACTCTTCTCTGTTCTGTTGATTCCCATCAGATAGTCTCTGACTCTTCTCTTACCTGTTGATTCCCATCAGATAGACTCTGACTCTTCTCTGTTCTGTTGATTCCCATCAGATAGTCTCTGACTCTTCTCTTCCCTGTTGATTCCCATCAGATAGACTCTGACTCTTCTCTGTTCTGTTGATTCCCATCAGATAGACTCTGACTCTTCTCTGCCCTGTTGATTCCCATCAGATAGTCTCTGACTCTTCTCTGTTCTGTTGATTCCCATCAGATAGTCTCTGACTCTTCTCTCTTCTGTTGATTCCCATCAGATAGCCTCTCACTCTTCTCTTACCTGTTGATTCCCATCAGATAGCCTCTGACTCTTCTCTTACCTGTTGATTCCCATCAGATAGTCTCTGACTCTTCTCTGTTCTGTTGATTCCCATCAGATAGTCTCTGACTCTGTTCTGTTGATTCCCATCAGATAGTCTCTGACTCTTCTCTTACCTGTTGATTCCCATCAGATAGTCTCTGACTCTGTTCTGTTGATTCCCATCAGATAGTCTCTGACTCTTCTCTGTTCTGTTGATTCCCATCAGATAGTCTCTGACTCTTCTCTGTTCTGTTGATTCCCATCAGATAGTCTCTGACTCTTCTCTTACCTGTTGATTCCCATCAGATAGACTCTGACTCTTCTCTGTTCTGTTGATTCCCATCAGATAGACTCTGACTCTTCTCTGTTCTGTTGATTCCCATCAGATAGACTCTGACTCTTCTCTTACCTGTTGATTCCCATCAGATAGACTCTGACTCTTCTCTGTTCTGTTGATTCCCATCAGATAGTCTCTGACTCTTCTCTGTTCTGTTGATTCCCATCAGATAGTCTCTGACTCTTCTCTTACCTGTTGATTCCCATCAGATAGACTCTGACTCTTCTCTGTTCTGTTGATTCCCATCAGATAGTCTCTGACTCTTCTCTGTTCTGTTGATTCCCATCAGATAGTCTCTGACTCTTCTCTGTTCTGTTGATTCCCATCAGATAGTCTCTGACTCTTCTCTGTTCTGTTGATTCCCATCAGATAGCCTCGGACTTGTATCTTTTCTCTTGTCATTCTGCATAGCAAGCCAGACCTCAGTCAGTCAACATCCATGTTTTATATGCCTTCAGGTTTTATGTGCTTCCCAAACTGCATCCTATTCCCTATATAGTGCACTACCTATTTGTCCTGTTCCTAATTGATACACTATATAAAGGAAGCAGTCCAAGTCTTTAAGCATTCTCCCCCCCCCCCCCAAAAGAAAACTTTTGTATTTATTTAAGAAAGTTCCGTTGTTCTACCGGAGAGTTGCTGTTTTATCTTTTTACCGGAAACATGAATATCCTCTTAAAGATTCTCTCTGTCTTATTTCGGAGTAATCTGTAATCTGCAAAACTGTGACCGTGTAGCGATACTAAATTAGACTACTGTACTCAGTGAAGTGCTGTCTGGAGTGTCGCGATGCAGGTCTATGATGATGAGTCATCACGCCAGAGAGTGATAAAGAAAGACGGGTTAAGAAAGTGCATTTGTTCTGATCAGCGTGATTACATCTGAACAGGAAGTAGCTAAATTCATGGAATCACCCAATGTCTATTTTCCATGTAAGAGTATTTGCAGAGTGTTGAGAGGAGAGCTCATTGTCTGCGTCTCAAATGTCACCGTATTCTCTATATAGTGCACTACTTTTCACCAGGGCCCATAGGGTTCTGGTTAACAGTAGTGCACTATATATAGGGAATAGGGTGCCATTTGAGATGCAGCAGGCACTCAGTAGAACAGCTGGGGCCTCAGTTATTGACTGAAACTGGAAGCTGAAGAACCCTCCCACCCCTCCCCCCTCCCCACCCCACCCCTCCTCCCCTCCCCATCCCTCCTCCCCTCCCCATCCCTCCTCCCCTCCCCATCCCTCCTCTCATCCCCATCCCTCCTCCCATGCCCATCCCTCCTCCCATCCCCACCCCTCCTCCCCACCCCTCCTCTCCTCCCCTCCCCACCCCTCCCCCTCCCCCCTCCCCATCCCTCCTCCCCTCCCCTCCCCACCCCTCCTCCCCTCCCCACCCCTCCTCCCCTCCCCACCCCTCCCACCCCTCCTCCCCTCCCCACCCCTCCCCACCCCTCCTC
>NC_138310.1:93759983-93822483 GCF_965601325.2 Salmo salar
AGACACAACCAGTATACACTCTACTGCTGTATGGACACAACCAGTACACACTCTACTGCTGTATAGACACAACCAGTACACACTCTACTGCTGTATGGACACAACCAGTATACACTCTACTGCTGTATAGACACAACCAGTACACACTCTACTGCTGTATGGACACAACCAGTACACACTCTACTGCTGTATGGACACAACCAGTACACACTCTACTGCTGTATGGACACAACCAGTATACACTCTACTGCTGTATGGACACAACCAGTATACACTCTACTGCTGTATAGACACAACCAGTACACACTCTACTGCATAGACACAACCAGTATACACTCTACTGCTGTATAGACACAACCAGTATACACTCTACTGCTGTATAGACACAACCAGTATACACTCTACTGCTGTATAGACACAACCAGTACACACTCTACTGCTGTATGGACACAACCAGTATACACTCTACTGCTGTATAGACACAACCAGTATACACTCTACTGCTGTATAGACACAACCAGTACACACTCTACTGCTGTATGGACACAACCAGTACACACTCTACTGCTGTATGGACACAACCAGTACACACACTGCTCTGCTCTGTTACTCTAGAGTACTAATCCCCTTTTGTAGGACAGTATGGAACACTAATCCCCTTTTTATTTTACATTTTAGTCATTATCCAGAGCGACTTACAGTAGTGAATGCATACATTTCATGCATTTTTTTTGTTTGTTTTTGTACTGGCCCCCCGTGGGAATCGAACCCACAACCCTGGCGTTGCACACACCATGCTCTACCAACTGAGCCACAGGGACAGTATGGGGCAGTATGGAACTAATCCCCTTTTATAGGACAGTATGGAACACCAATCCCTTTTTTTTTTTATAGCAACAGGATTTTAACATTTAGTCCATAATGATGCTTGATCGGTGGTTAGTCTATTATCTGGCCAAAAGTGATCAAATAATGATCCTACATCTGTACACTCTCTCTCTCCAGAATCAAAGCGCAGAGATCGACCGTAACCAGTAGCTCACAGGTTATTTCTGAATAAGAGGTTTTCAAGATGGCTCTGCGACTAATCCGTCCTCTGGGTGCTCCCAACTATAAACAATCTCCAGTTTTATAAAGGCTTCGTATGGCGTCTTCATAAACCATAGAGATGCTTCATGATATTGGACTCTCTCGAAGGGTTGTCGCTGCGCTTGTTGCTTTCTTTGTCTCAAAGTGTAACCGGCTTTTTGTCTTGGTTTGGGTTTGTTCTCCCTCGCTGTCTCTACAAATAGAAGACAACATGTACAGTTTATCAACAGAAGGAAGAAAAGTAAATGAATTGGCAAGACGGACCACTTTCTGACTCTATTTAAGGAAAGTTTACTCACTCTGAACAATATTTCACTGTCTTTTGTCTTACGTTTTTTTTTTTTACCCTATGCGTTGAAAATAGTTGCTGTCTCTGTCTCTCTGTCTCTGTCTCTGTCTCTCTGTCTCTCTCTCTGTCTCTCTCTGTCTCTCTGTCTCTCTGTCTCTGTCTCTCTGTCTCTGTCTCTGTCTCTCTGTCTCTCTCTCTGTCTCTCTCTGTCTCTCTGTCTCTCTGTCTCTGTCTCTCTGTCTCTGTCTCTGTCTCTCTGTCTCTGTCTCTGTCTCTCTCTCTCTCTCTGTCTCTGTCTCTGTCTCTCTCCCGCTCTCTCTCTCTCTCCCCCCCAGGATACATGAGAATCCTTTTGAAAGAGGTAAGCCTGTTAGACATTGCAGAAGGATGGTTATACATGGTATATAACCATTAAATGAGAACCTCTGACTGCTCCTCTTTCAGCTCAGATGGCACGTCATCCATTCTAAACTAGGACCTGTTTTTTAACACAGAGTGTTGCATTGGGCGTCTAGTGATGTGACCTTACAGACATTTGGACTGTCAGTATGGTTCATTACACAATACTAAGGCAACAAGGGTTTTTGAAGTTCTATATCACGTGAGGTCGCAGGGTACTCTCGTCAACATGTTCATCAAAAAATGAATAAAAAGCAAACTTTGCGACATACTTTGTAGTGAATCAAATCAAATTGTGTTAGTCACATTCACCGAAGACTTTATAGTGAAATGCTTACTTACAAGCACCTAACCAACAATGCAGTTAAATAAGAATAGAAACAAACGTAACAAGTAATTCAAGAGCAGCAGTAAAATAACAATAGTGAGACTATATACAGGTGGTACCGGTACAGAGTCAATGTGGAGGCTATATACAGGGGGTACCGGTACAGAGTCAATGTGGAGGCTATATACAGGGGGTACCGGTACAGAGTCAATGTGGAGGCTATATACAGGGGGTACCGGTACAGAGTCAATGTGGAGGCTATATACAGGGGGTCCCGGTACAGAGTCAATGTGGAGGCTATATACAGGGGGTACCAGTACAGAGTCAATGTGGAGGCTATATAGAGGTGGTACCGGTACAGAGTCAATGTGGAGGCTATATACAGGGGGTACCGGGACAGAGTCAATGTGGAGGCTATATACAGGGGGTCCCGGGACAGAGTCAATGTGGAGGCTATATACAGGGGGTACCGGTACAGAGTCAATGTGGAGGCTATATACAGGGGGTACCGGTACAGAGTCAATGTGGAGGCTATATACAGGGGGTACCGGTTAGTCGAGGTAATTGAGGTAATATGTACATGTACGTAGGTAGAGTTACTGCAAAGATGATAACAACAGAGACTATCAGCGGTGTAAAGGGGGGGGGCAATGCAAATAGTCTGGGTAGCCATTTGATTAGATGTTCAGGAGTCATATGGCTTGGGGGTAGAAGCTGTTTAGAAGCCTCTTGGACCTAGACTTGGTGCTCCGGTACCGCTTGCCGTGCGGTAGCAGAGAGAACAGTCTATGACTAGTGTGGCTGGAGTCTTTGAACATTTTTAGGGCTTTCCTCTGACACCGCCTGGTATAGAGGTCCTGGATGGCAGGCAGCTTAGCCCCAGTGATGTACTGGGCCGTTCGCGCTACCCTCTGTAGTGCCTTGCGGTCGGAGGCCGAGCAGTTGCCACCCGGGGGCGGCCCATCAGGAAGTCCAGGATCCAGTTGCAGAGGGAGGTGCTTAGTCCCACGGTCCTTAGCTTATTGATGAGCTTTGAGGGCCCTATGGTGTTGAACGCTGAACTGTAATCAATGAATAACATTCTCACATAGGTGTTGCTCTTGTCCAGGTGAGAAAGGGCAGTGTGGAGTGCAATAGAGATTGCATCATCTGTGGATCTGTTGGGGCGGTATGCAAATTGGAGTGGGTCTAGGGTTTCTGGGTTTCTGGGATAATGGTGTTGATGTGAGCCATGACCAGCCTTTCAAAGCACTTCATGGCTACAGACTTGAGTGCTACGGATCAGTAGTCATTTAGGCAGGTTACCTTAGTGTTCTTGGGGACAGGTAATATGGTGGTCTGCTTAAAACATGTTGGTATTACAGAGTCGGAAAGGGAGAGGTTGAAAATGTCAGTGAAGACACTTCCCAGTTGGTCAGCGCATGCTCGCAGTACACGTCCTGGTAATTCGTCTGGCCCTGCAGCCTTGTGAATGCTGACCTGTTTAAAGGTTGGCTCACATTGGCTGCAGAGAGAGTGATCACAGTCATCCGGAACAGCTGGTGCTCTTATGCATGTTTCAGTGTTTTTGCCTCAAAGCGAGCATAGAAGTAGTTTAGCTCGTCTGGTAGGCTCGTGTCACTGGGCAGCTCTCGGCTGTACTTCCCCTTCTAGTCTGTGATGGTTTGCAAGCCCTGCCACATCCGACGAGCATCAGAGCCAGTGTAGGTCGATTCGATCTTAGTCCTGTATTGATGCTTTGCCTGTTTGATGGTTTGTCGGAGGTCATAGCGGGATTTCTTACAAGCTTCCAGGTTAGAGTCCCACTCCTTGAAAGCGGCAGCCCTAGCCTTAAGCTCAGTGCGGAAGCTGTCTGTAATCCACGGCTTCTGGTTGGGGTATGTACGTACGGTCACTGTGGGAACAATGTCATCGATGCACTTATTGATGAAGCCAATGACTGATGTGGTGTACTCCTCAATGCCATCAGAGGATTTGTGCTAGCAAAACATTCCTGTAGCTTAGCATCTGCTTCATCTGACCACTTTTTTTATAGACCGAGTCACTGGTGCTTCCTGCTTGAATTTTTGCTTGTAAGCCGAAATCAGGAGGATAGAATTATGGTCAGATTTGCCAAATGGAAGGCGAGGGAGAACTTTGTATGCGTCTCTGTGTGTGGAGTAAAGATGGTCCAGAGTTTTTTTTTTCCCTCTGGTTGCACATTTAACATGCTGATAAAGCCCCCGTCACTAGGAGCGCCACCTCTTGGTGAGCGGTTTCCTGTTTGCTAATGGCGGAATACAGCTCATTGAGCGCGGTCTTAGTGCCAGCATTCGTCTGTGGTGGTAAATCGACAGCTATGAAAAATACAGATGAAAACACTCTAGGTAGATAGTGTGGTCTACAGCTTATCATGAGATACTCTACCTCAGTCGAGCAAAACCTCGAGACCTCCTTAGATATCGTGCACCAGCTGTTATTTACTAAAATACATAGTCCGCCGCCCCTTGTTTCACCAGACGGCGCTGTTCTATCCTGCCGGTACAGCGTATAACCAGCCAGCTGCATGTTGGTAATGTCGTCGTTCAGCCACGACTCCGTGAAGCATAAGATATTACAGTTTTGAATGTCCCGTTGATAGTTTAATCTTCCGCGTAGGTCATCGATTTTATTTTCCTAAGATTGCACATTTGCTCGCAGAATGAAAGTCAGTGGGGGTTTATTCGATCGCCTACGACTTCTCAGAAGGCCTCTGGCCCCTTTTTCTCCGCCTTCTTTTCACGCAAATTGACGGGGATCTGGGCCTGTTCCCGGGAAAGCAGTATGTCACGTCGGGTTCGTCGGACTCGTTAAAAGAAAAAAAAAGGATTCTGCCAGTTCGTGGTGAGTAATCGCCATTCTGATGCCCAGAAGATCTTTTCGGTCCTAAGAAACGGTAGCAGCAACATTATGTACAAAATAAGTTAAAAATTAAGTTACAAACAAGGAAACACAATCGGTTAGAGACACGTAAAACGTCAGCCGCCTTCTCCGGGAAACATGGGTGCTGGTAGTCTCTCTGCTTAGCTTGACCTTGTTTTCTCCCTTTGATCTCCGCCCACAGTCAGAGGCCCACTCTAGCGTTGGAGTTTGAGGATTTAAAAAGCAAGTACGATATTTAAGATGCTGTGCAGCAGGTGTTATCCATGATATCAAGAGTAGAGAAATGAAGAATCAAGGAAATACTGGTGTGCAAAAGAGCAAAAAAAAAAGTAAATAAAAACAATATGGGGATGAGGTAGTTGGGTGGGCTATTTACAGATGGGCTATGTACAGCTGCAGCGATCGGTAAGCTGCTCAAATAGCTGATGTTTAAAGTTAGTAAGGGAGATATAAGTCTCCAACTTCAGCGATTTTTGCAATTTGTTCCAGTCATTGGCAGCAGAGAACGAATATGTAGTGAGGGCCAGCCGACGAGAGCATACAGGTCACAGTGGTGGGTGGTATATGGGGCTTTGGTGACAAATGGATGGCACTGTGATAGACTACATCCAATTTGTTGAGTAGAGTGTTGGAGGCTATTTTGTAAATGACATCGCCGCAGTCGAGGATCGGTAGGATGGTCAGTTTTACGAGGGTATGTTTGGCAGCGTGAGTGAAGGAGGCTTTGTTGCGAAATAGGAAGCCGATTCTAGATTTAATTTTGGATTGGAGATGCTTAATATGAGTCTGGAAGGAGAGTTTACAGTCTAGCCAGACACCTAGGTATTTGTAGTTGTCCACATATTCTAAGTCAGAACCGTCCAGAGTAGTGATGCTCGTTGGGCGGGTGCGGGCAGCGATCGGATGAAAAGCATGCATTTAGTTTTACTAGCCTTTAAGAGCAGTTGGAGGCCACGGAAGGAGTGTTGTATGGCATTGAAGCTCGTTTGGAGGTTAGTTAACACAGTGTCCAAAGAAGGGCCAGATGTATACAGAATGGTGTCGTCTGCGTAGAGGTGGATCAAGGAATCACCTACAGCAAGAGCGACATTGTTGATATATACAGAGAAAAGAGTCGGGCTGAGAATTGAACCCTGTGGTACCCCCATAGAGACTGCCAGAGGTCCGGACAACAGACCCTCCGATTTGACACACTGAACTCTATCAGAGATGTAGTTGGTGAATCAGGCGAGGCAGTCATTTGAGAAACCAAGGCTGTTGAGTCTGCCGATAAGAATACGGTGATTTACAGAGTCGAAAGCCTTGGCCAGGTCGATAAAGACGGCTGCACAGTACTGTGTTTTATCGATGGCAGTTATGATATCGTTTAGTACCTTGAGCGGGGCTGAGATGCACCCATGACCAGCTCGGAAACCAGATTGCACAGCGGAGAAGGTACGGTGGGATTCGAAATGGTCAGTGATCTGTTTGTTAACTTGGCTTTCGAAGACTTTAGAAAGGCAGGGTAGGATATATATAGGTCTGTAGCAGTTTGGGTCTAGAGTGTCACCCCCTTTGAAGAGGGGGATGACAGCAGCTGCTTTCCAATCTTTTGGAATCTCAGACGATACGAAAGAGAGGTTGAACAGGCTAGTAATAGGAGTTGCAACAATTTCGGCAGAAAGTTTTAGAAAGAGAGGGTCCAGATTGTCTAGCCCGGCTGATTTATAGGGGTCCAGATTTTGCATCTCTTTCAGAACATCAGCTGACTGGATTTGGGAGAAGGAGAAATGGGGAAGGCTTGGGGGAGTAGCTGTGGGGGGTGCAGTGATGTTGACTGCGGTAGGGGTAGCCAGGTGGAAAGCATGGCCAGCTGTAGAGAAATGCTTATTGAAATTCTCAATTAAATTGGATTTATCGGAGGTGACAGAGTTTCCTATAGTCAGTGCAGTGGGCAGCTGGGAGGAGGTGTTCTTATTCTCCACTGACTTTACAGTGTCCCAGAACTTTTTTGAGTTTGTGTTGCAGGAAGGAAATTTCTGCTTGAAAAAGCTAGCCTTGGCTTTTCTAACTGCCTGTGTATATTGGTTCCTAACTTCCCTGAAAAGTTGCACATCGCGGGGGCTGTTCGATGCTAATGCAGTACGCCACAGGATGTTTTTGTGTTGGTTAAGGGCAGTCAGGTCTGGAGAGAACCAAGGGCTATATCTGTTCCTCGTTCAAAATTTCTTGAATGGGGCATGCTTATTTAAGATGGTGAGGAAGGCATTTAAAAAAAAAATAACCAGGCATCCTCTACTGACGGGATGAGGTCAATATCCTTCCAGGATACCAGGGCCAGGTCGATTAGAAAGGCCTCCTCGCTGAAATGTTTTAGGGAGCGTTTGACAGTGATGAGTGGAGGTCGTTTGACCGCTGACCCATTACGGATGCAGGCAATGAGGCAGTGATCGCTGAGGTCCTGGTTGAAAACAGCAGAGGTGTATTTAGAGGGCAAGTTGGTTAGGATGATATATATGAGGGTGCCTGTGTTTACGGCTTTGGGGTGGTACCTGGTAGGTTCATTGATCATTTGTGTGAGATTGAGGGCATCTAGCTTAGATTGTAGGATGGCTGGGGTGTTAAGCATGTTCCAGTTTAGGTCACCTAGCAGCACGAGCTCTGAAGATAGATGGGGGGCAATTAGTTCACATATGGTGTCCAGAGCACAGCTGGGGGCAGAGGGTGGTCTATAGCAGGCGGCAACGGTGAGAGACTTGTTTTTAGAGAGGTGGATTTTTAAAAGTAGAAGTTCAAATTGTTTGGGTACAGACCTGGAAAGTATGACAGAACTTTGCAGGTTATCTCTCTAGTAGATTGCAACTCCTCCCCCTTTGGCAGTTCTATCTTGACGGAAAATGTTGTAGTTGGGGATGGAAACCTCTTTTGGTGGCCTTCCAAAGCCAGGATTCAGACAAGGCTAGGACATCAGGGTTTGCGGAGTGTGCTAAAGCAGTGAGTTAAAACAAACTTAGGGAGTAGGCTTCTGATGTTAACATGCATGAAACCAAGGCTATTACAGTTACAGAAGTCAACAAATGAGAGCGCCTGGGGACACACAGGGCCTGGGTTAACCTCCACATCACCCGAGGAACAGAGGAGGAGTAGGATGAGGGTACGGCTAAAAGCTATCAAAACTGGTTATGTAATGTGTTGGGTTACTTATTATAATACTTCTTCTATATGACTATGGCCAGTCTTGTGAAATACTGACGTATGGCCTTGTGTCAATCTAAGAGTTGAATTAATCAGTCAGTGGTTCTCAATTCTCTCCTCTATGACCCCCAGCTTTTCCAGAGGTAGCTTACTTGATTCAACTTGTCAGTTAACACAATAATAACACCTATGGAATTTAACAATATAATATAGCAACATGCATGCCCCGTCCACCTGAATATCTGTCGTTTTTCAGACATTTATTTCCTGTGTTTGAGGGGTGTAAAATCTCTCCGGATTGATTGCTTTCATTTTCCTCCAGCGACTCTTTCATACTCTAGGTTGTGCCTGTTGTTTTGTCCCGTTGTAATGTTACGACTGTGGAAATGGTTTGTAATGACCTGTCAAACTCACCCTGGTCATGGCTGGAATGGGCTCGATGGAATACATTGTCTTTCTGTTGCATCTATAACATCACTAACGCACCTCTTCTCGAACATTCACATCCCAACAAAGAGAAGAAAGACAAACTTCAGTTTCATGTGTGTTCATTTGTTGTGGAATTGAAAAAAGTTATAGTTTTAATACTGTTGAAATGTAGATGCGCTAAAATGAAATCAACTTAGAAAAAACTTGGATGATTGTGATATTATGTCTGATGTGACAAACAATGTAAAGTATGTACAGATGTAATCTAGATCCAAGCTGTTGGTTACAAACAATGTAAAGTATGTACAGATGTAATCTAGAGTCAAGCTGTTTGTTATTAATCAGTATCCTGCTATTGATACACTTGTTGAATTATGCAACAGAACGTAACCCATTAATGAAGCACTCGAGATAGAGCAGGTGATTGGTCTAGACAGAGCAGGTGATTGGTCTAGACAGAGCAGGTGATTGGTCTAGACAGAGCAGGTGATTGGTCTAGACAGAGCAGGTGATTGGTCTAGACAGAGCAGGTGATTGGTCTAGACAGAGCAGGTGATTGGTCTAGACAGAGCAGGTGATTGGTCTAGACAGAGCAGGTGATTGGTCTAGATAGAGCAGGTGATTGGTGGTTGGTCTAGACAGAGCAGGTGGTTGGTCTAGATAGAGCAGGTGGTTGGTGGTTGGTCTAGATAGAGCAGGTGGTTGGTCTAGATAGAGCAGGTGATTGGTGGTTGGTCTAGACAGAGCAGGTGATTGGTCTAGATAGAGCAGGTGATTGGTGGTTGGTCTAGACAGAGCAGGTGATTGGTCTAGATAGAGCAGGTGATTGGTGGTTGGTCTAGACAGTACAGGTGATTGGTGGTTGGTCTAGACAGAGCAGGTGGTTGGTGATTGGTCTAGACAGAGCAGGTGATTGGTCTAGATAGAGCAGGTGATTGGTGGTTGGTCTAGACAGAGCAGGTGGTTGGTCTAGACAGTGCAGGTGATTGGTGATTGGTCTAGACAGAGCAGGTGATTGGTGGTTGGTCTAGACAGTGCAGGTGATTGGTGATTGGTCTAGACAGAGCAGGTGATTGGTGATTGGTCTAGACAGAGCAGGTGATTGGTGATTGGTCTAGACAGAGCAGGTGATTGGTGGTTGGTCTAGACAGAGCAGGTGATTGGTGATTGGTCTAGACAGAGCAGGTGATTGGTGGTTGGTCTAGACAGAGCAGGTGATTGGTGATTGGTCTAGACAGAGCAGGTGATTGGTGGTTGGTCTAGACAGAGCAGGTGATTGGTGGTTGGTCTAGACAGAGCAGGTGATTGGTGGTTGGTCTAGACAGAGCAGGTGATTGGTGGTTGGTCTAGACAGAGCAGGTGATTGGTGGTTGGTCTAGACAGAGCAGGTGGTTGGTCTAGACAGAGCAGGTGATTGGTGGTTGGTCTAGACAGAGCAGGTGATTGGTGGTTGGTCTAGACAGAGCAGGTGGTTGGTCTAGACAGAGCAGGTGATTGGTGGTTGGTCTAGACAGAGCAGGTGATTGGTGGTTGGTCTAGACAGAGCAGGTGATTGGAGGTTGGTCTAGACAGAGCAGGTGATTGGTGGTTGGTCTAGACAAAGCAGGTGATTGGTCTAGACAGAGCAGGTGATTGGTGGTTGGTCTAGACAGAGCAGGTGATTGGTGGTTGGTCTAGACAGAGCAGGTGATTGGTGGTTGGTCTAGACAGAGCAGGTGGTTGGTCTAGACAGTGCAGGTGATTGGTTGTTGGTCTAGATAGGCCCCAAAAACGATTGTAACCATAGCGGAACCCTTTTGTGGTGTTATATAGTGCCTTTTTTTAATGGTTCTCTTATAGAACCTTAGGAAACGGTTCTAGCACCATATAGGTTCCGTTTAGAACCTTGTGAGCATGGTTCTTTATAGAACCTTCAAAAAAGGGTTCTATAAAGCACCAAAAATAATTCCGCCACGGTTACAAACCAAACAACCCCTATCTGGTACCTTTTACAACCATTTATTGTTTAAGAATATGAATAATTCCAGCGCTTTTCATTACAAAGAGAATCTCAAAGACGCTGTAAAACAAAGAAAATGTAGAGATCTGGCAGGTCTTGAACGATACAGGCAGGTCTAGTGTTCTGAGGAGGTGTAAAAAGGGATTACTCAGGACTGTCAGTGTTCTGAGGAGGTGTAAAAAGGGATTACTCAGGACTGTCAGTGTTCTGAGGAGGTGTAAAAAGGGATTACTCAGGACTGTCAGTGTTCTGAGGAGGTGTAAATAGGGATTACTCAGGACTGTCAGTGTTCTGAGGAGGTGTAAAAAGGGATTACTCAGGACTGTCAGTGTTCTGAGGAGGTGTAAAAAGGGATTACTCAGGACTGTCAGTGTTCTGAGGAGGTGTAAAAAGGGATTACTCAGGACTGTCAGTGTTCTGAGGTGAAACCTGTTTATAGTACTACTGCTGTCATAACTTAAGCACACCCTTTGGTGTGTGTGTGTGTGTGTGTGTGTGTGTGTGTGTGTGTGTGTGTGTGTGTGTGTGTGTGTGTGTGTGTGTGTGTGTGTGTGTGTGTGTGTGTGTGTGTGTGTGTGTGTGTGTGTGTGTGTGTGTGTGTCGTACTATGCCTGGCTTTATCCAACCACACCCTCTAGCCACAAACAAGGATGCAGTAAGGACGTGTTGACAACAGAAACACGTGACGCCACATCATAATGCCACTATATTAACAACCAATTAAAAACGAGGACTGAAACCACTTGCCTTGGACTACTGGTATCCCCAGTGTTTGAGAAGACACGTCATTATGCAAATGTTATGCTATGTTAACAAGCAGCAACATGCAGTAGGCTAGTGCTGGGAAAATACCATGAACACTTGGCATAATTCTACTATTTTGAGCAGGTACATTTGTGTTCTATTTCCAATGGTGTACTGTACAAGCTAACACTATGGGTCTGCCAAACACCAGCACTACAGAGTATACCACTACCATTACACTGCCAAACACCAGCACTACAGAGTATACCACTACAATTACACTGCCAAACACCAGCACTACAGAGTATAACACGACCATTACACGGCCAAACACCAGCACTACAGAGTATAACACTACCTACACTTCCCCCCCTCAGCCCCCTACCTGCCCCCAGCCTACAGTTCCCCTCCCCTACACTGCCCCCAGCCTACCTAGTTGCCACCGCCCCTCCCCTCAGCCCCCCCTACCTAGTTCCCCTCCCCTCAGCCCCCCCTACCTAGTTCCCCTCAGCCCCCCCTACCTAGTTCCCCTCCCCTCAGCCCCCCCTACCTAGTTCCCCTCAGCCCCCCTACCTAGTTCCCCTCCCCTCAGCCCCCCCTACCTAGTTCACCTCAGCCCCTCCTCTACCTAGTTCCCCTCCCCTCAGCCCCCCCTACCTAGTTCCCCTCCCCTCAGCCCCTCCCCTACCTAGTTCCCCTCCCCTCAGCCCCTCCCCTACCTAGTTCCCCTCCCCTCAGCCCCCCCTACCTAGTTCCCCTCCCCTCAGCCCCCCCTACCTAGTTCCCCTCCCCTCAGCCCCCCCTACCTAGTTCCCCTCCCCTCAGCCCCCCCTACCTAGTTCCCCTCCCCTCAGCCCCCCCTACCTAGTTCCCCTCCCCTCAGCCCCCCCTACCTAGTTCCCCTCCCCTCAGCCCCCCCTACCTAGTTCCCCTCCCCTCAGCCCCCTACCTAGTTCCCCTCCCCTCAGCCCCCCCTACCTAGTTCCCCTCAGCCCCCCCTACCTAGTTCCCCTCAGCCCCCCTACCTAGTTCCCCTCAGCCCCCTACCTAGTTCCCCTCCCCTCAGCCCCCCCTACCTAGTTCCCCTCCCCTCAGCCCCCCCTACCTAGTTCCCCTCAGCCCCCCTACCTAGTTCCCCTCAGCCCCCTACCTAGTTCCCATCAGCCCCCCTACCTAGTTCCCCTCCCCTCACCCCCCTACCTAGTTCCCCTCCCCTCAGCCCCCCCCACCTAGTTCCCCTCAGCCCCCTACCTAGTTCCCCTCCCCTCAGCCCCCCCTACCTAGTTCCCCTCCCCTCAGCCCCCCCTACCTAGTTCCCCTCAGCCCCCCCTACCTAGTTCCCCTCAGCCCCCCCTACCTAGTTCCCCTCCCCTCAGCCCCCCTACCTAGTTCCCCTCCCCTCAGCCCCCCTACCTAGTTCCCCTCCCCTCAGTTCCCCTACCTAGTTCCCCTCAGCCCCCCTACCTAGTTCCCCTCAGCCCCCCCCCTACCTAGTTCCCCTCCCCTCACCCCCCTACCTAGTTCCCCTCCCCTCACCCCCCCCTACCTAGTTCCCCTCCCCTCAGCCCCCCTACCTAGTTCCCCTCCCCTCAGCCCCCCTACCTAGTTCCCCTCCCCTCAGCCCCCTACCTAGTTCCCCTCCCCTCACCCCCCCTACCTAGTTCCCCTCCCCTCAGCCCCCCCTACCTAGTTCCCCTCCCCTCAACCCCCCCTACGTAGTTCCCCTCCCCTCAGCCCCCCTACCAAGTTCCCCTCAGCCCCCCCACCTAGTTCCCCTCCCCTCAGCCCCCCCTACCTAGTTCCCCTCCCCTCAGCCCCCCCTACCTAGTTCCCCTCCCCTCACCCCCCCTACCTAGTTCCCCTCAGCCCCCCCTACCTAGTACCCCTCAGCCCCCCCCTACCTAGTTCCCCTCAGCCCCCCTACCTAGTTCCCCTCCCCTCACCCCCCTACCTAGTTCCCCTCCCTCAGCCCCCCCCACCTAGTTCCCCTCAGCCCCCTACCTAGTTCCCCTCCCCTCAGCCCCCCCTACCTAGTTCCCCTCAGCCCCCCCTACCTAGTTCCCCTCCCCTCAGCCCCCCTACCTAGTTCCCCTCCCCTCAGCCCCCCTACCTAGTTCCCCTCCCCTCAGCCCCCCTACCTAGTTCCCCTCAGCCCCCCCTACCTAGTTCCCCTCAGCCCCCCTACCTAGTTCCCCTCCCCTCAGCCCCCCTACCTAGTTCCCCTCCCCTCAGCCCCCCTACCTAGTTCCCCTCAGCCCCCCCTACCTAGTTCCCCTCCCCTCAGCCCCCCCTACCTAGTTCCCCTCCCCTCACCCCCCTACCTAGTTCCCCTCCCCTCAGCCCCCCCCCCTACCTAGTTCCCCTCAGCCCCCCTACCTAGTTCCCCTCCCCTCACCCCCCCTACCTAGTTCCCCTCCCCTCAGCCCCCCTACCTAGTTCCCCTCCCCTCACCCCCCCCTACCTAGTTCCCCTCCCCTCAGCCCCCCCTACCTAGTTCCCCTCCCCTCAGCCCCCCCTACCTAGTTCCCCTCCCCTCACCCCCCCTACCTACTTCCCCTCCCCTCATCCCCCCCTACCTAGTTCCCCTCCCCTCACCCCCCTACCTAGTTCCCCTCCCCTCAGCCCCCCCTACCTAGTTCCCCTCAGCCCCCCCTACCTAGTTCCCCTCAGCCCCCCCTACCTAGTTCCCCTCCCCTCAGCCCCCCCTACCTAGTTCCCTCAGCCCCCCTACCTAGTTCCCCTCCCCTCACCCCCCTACCTAGTTCCCCTCAGCCCCCCTACCTAGTTCCCCTCCCCTCAGCCCCCCCTACCTAGTTCCCCTCCCCTCAGCCCCTCCCCTACCTAGTTCCCCTCAGCCCCCCCTACCTAGTTCCCCTCCCCTCAGCCCCTCCCCTACCTAGTTCCCCTCACCCCCCTACCTAGTTCCCCTCAGCCCCCCCTACCTAGTTCCCCTCCCCTCAGCCCCCCCTACCTAGTTCCCCTCAGCCCCCCTACCTAGTTCCCCTCCCCTCAGCCCCCCCTACCTAGTTCCCCTCAGCCCCCCCTACCTAGTTCCCCTCAGCCCCCCTACCTAGTTCCCCTCCCCTCAGCCCCCCCTACCTAGTTCCCCTCCCCTCAGCCCCCCCTACCTAGTTCCCCTCAGCCCCCCCTACCTAGTTCCCCTCAGCCCCCTACCTAGTTCCCCTCCCCTCAGCCCCCCCTACCTAGTTCCCCTCCCCTCAGCCCCCCCTACCTAGTTCCCCTCCCCTCAGCCCCCCCTACCTAGTTCCCCTCAGCCCCCCCTACCTAGTTCCCCTCAGCCCCCCTACCTAGTTCCCCTCCCCTCAGCCCCCCTACCTAGTTCCCCTCCCCTCAGCCCCCCCTACCTAGTTCCCCTCAGCCCCCCCTACCTAGTTCCCCTCAGCCCCCTACCTAGTTCCCCTCCCCTCAGCCCCCCCTACCTAGTTCCCCTCCCCTCAGCCCCCCTACCTAGTTCCCCTCCCCTCAGCCCCCCCTACCTAGTTCCCCTCCCCTCAGCCCCCCCTACCTAGTTCCCCTCCCCTCAGCCCCCCCTACCTAGTTCCCCTCCCCTCAGCCCCCCTACCTAGTTCCCCTCCCCTCAGCCCCCCTACCTAGTTCCCCTCCCCTCAGCCCCCCTACCTAGTTCCCCTCCCCTCAGCCCCCCTACCTAGTTCCCCTCCCCTCAGCCCCCCCTACCTAGTTCCCCTCCCCTCAGCCCCCCCTACCTAGTTCCCCTCCCCTCAGCCCCCCTACCTAGTTCCCCTCCCCTCAGCCCCCCCTACCTAGTTCCCCTCCCCTCAGCCCCCCCTACCTAGTTCCCCTCCCCTCAGCCCCCCTACCTAGTTCCCCTCCCCTCAGCCCCCCCTACCTAGTTCCCCTCCCCTCAGCCCCCCCTACCTAGTTCCCCTCCCCTCAGCCCCCCTACCTAGTTCCCCTCCCCTCAGCCCCCCCTACCTAGTTCCCCTCCCCTCAGCCCCCCCTACCTAGTTCCCCTCCCCTCAGCCCCCCCTACCTAGTTCCCCTCCCCTCAGCCCCCCCTACCTAGTTCCCCTCCCCTCAGCCCCCCCTACCTAGTTCCCCTCCCCTCAGCCCCCCCTACCTAGTTCCCCTCCCCTCAGCCCCCCCTACCTAGTTCCCCTCCCCTCAGCCCCCCCTACCTAGTTCCCCTCCCCTCAGCCCCCCCTACCTAGTTCCCCTCCCCTCAGCCCCCCCTACCTAGTTCCCCTCCCCTCAGCCCCCCCTACCTAGTTCCCCTCCCCTCAGCCCCCCCTACCTAGTTCCCCTCCCCTCAGCCCCCCTACCTAGTTCCCCTCCCCTCAGCCCCCCTACCTAGTTCCCCTCCCCTCAGCCCCCCCTACCTAGTTCCCCTCCCCTCAGCCCCCCCTACCTAGTTCCCCTCCCCTCAGCCCCTCCCCTACCTAGTTCCCCTCAGCCCCCCCTACCTAGTTCCCCTCCCCTCAGCCCCTCCCCTACCTAGTTCCCCTCCCCTCAGCCCCTCCCCTACCTAGTTCCCCTCCCCTCAGCCCCCCCTACCTAGTTCCCCTCAGCCCCCCTACCTAGTTCCCCTCCCCTCAGCCCCCCCTACCTAGTTCCCCTCAGCCCCCCCTACCTAGTTCCCCTCAGCCCCCCTACCTAGTTCCCCTCCCCTCAGCCCCCCCTACCTAGTTCCCCTCCCCTCAGCCCCCCCTACCTAGTTCCCCTCAGCCCCCCCTACCTAGTTCCCCTCAGCCCCCTACCTAGTTCCCCTCCCCTCAGCCCCCCCTACCTAGTTCCCCTCCCCTCAGCCCCCCCTACCTAGTTCCCCTCCCCTCAGCCCCCCCTACCTAGTTCCCCTCAGCCCCCCCTACCTAGTTCCCCTCAGCCCCCCTACCTAGTTCCCCTCCCCTCAGCCCCCCTACCTAGTTCCCCTCCCCTCAGCCCCCCCTACCTAGTTCCCCTCAGCCCCCCCTACCTAGTTCCCCTCAGCCCCCTACCTAGTTCCCCTCCCCTCAGCCCCCCCTACCTAGTTCCCCTCCCCTCAGCCCCCCTACCTAGTTCCCCTCCCCTCAGCCCCCCCTACCTAGTTCCCCTCCCCTCAGCCCCCCCTACCTAGTTCCCCTCCCCTCAGCCCCCCCTACCTAGTTCCCCTCCCCTCAGCCCCCCCTACCTAGTTCCCCTCCCCTCAGCCCCCCTACCTAGTTCCCCTCCCCTCAGCCCCCCCTACCTAGTTCCCCTCCCCTCAGCCCCCCCTACCTAGTTCCCCTCCCCTCAGCCCCCCCTACCTAGTTCCCCTCCCCTCAGCCCCCCCTACCTAGTTCCCCTCCCCTCAGCCCCCCTACCTAGTTCCCCTCCCCTCAGCCCCCCCTACCTAGTTCCCCTCCCCTCAGCCCCCCCCTACCTAGTTCCCCTCCCCTCAGCCCCCCTACCTAGTTCCCCTCCCCTCAGCCCCCCTACCTAGTTCCCCTCCCCTCAGCCCCCCCTACCTAGTTCCCCTCCCCTCAGCCCCCCTACCTAGTTCCCCTCCCCTCAGCCCCCCCTACCTAGTTCCCCTCCCCTCAGCCCCCCCTACCTAGTTCCCCTCCCCTCAGCCCCCCCTACCTAGTTCCCCTCCCCTCAGCCCCCCTACCTAGTTCCCCTCCCCTCAGCCCCCCCTACCTAGTTCCCCTCCCCTCAGCCCCCCCTACCTAGTTCCCCTCCCCTCAGCCCCCCCTACCTAGTTCCCCTCCCCTCAGCCCCCCCTACCTAGTTCCCCTCCCCTCAGCCCCCCCTACCTAGTTCCCCTCCCCTCAGCCCCCCTACCTAGTTCCCCTCAGAGACAGAACAGACTTCCTGACAGAAAGACAGACCAGACCAGAGGGAAAAAGACAACAGCCATTAGAAAACACAGGAGAAGCAGCGTGATCCATTTTCCGCTTCCTCCCTGTGTGTGTGTGTGTGTGTGTGTGTGTGTGTGTGTGTGTGTGTGTGTGGTGTGTGTGTGTGTGTGTGTCGAGGGGAGTGCATTGGAAATAATGACCTTGGTGGAAGCGGGGCCTGCAGGATCCTGTATGTCAACAACAGTCTGGATGTATGAGACAGGACCTGCAGCAGCATTCTGGATGTATGAGACAGGACCTACAGCAGCAGTCTGGATGTATGAGACAGGACCTACAGCAGCAGTCTGGATGTATGAGACAGGACATACAGCATCAGTCTGGATGTATGAGACAGGACATACAGCATCAGTCTGGATGTATGAGACAGGACCTACAGCAGCAGTCTGGATGTATGAGACAGGACCTACAGCAGCAGTCTGGATGTATGAGACAGGACCTACAGCAGCAGTCTGGATGTATGAGACAGGACCTACAGCACTAGTCTGGATGTATGAGACAGGACCTACAGCAGCAGTCTGGATGTATGAGACATGGCCTACAGCAGCAGTCTGGATGTATGAGACAGGACCTACAGCAGCAGTCTGGATGTATGAGACAGGACCTCCAGCAGCAGTCTGGATGTATGAGACAGGACCTACAGCAGCAGTCTGGATGTATGAGACAGGACCTACAGCGCTAGTCTGGATGTATGAGACAGGACATACAGCAGCAGTCTGGATGTATGAGACATGCCCTACAGCAGCAGTCTGGATGTATGAGACAGGACCTACAGCAGGATGTGAGAGCGGGCCGGAAGTGCTTCACTGGCATATGGCCAGAGTCCCTGTTCCATCAAACACACACACACACACACACACACACACACACACACACACACACACACACACACACACACACACACACACACACACACACACACACACACACACACACACACACACACACACACACACACACTCCCTTCTAGGAGAGCTACAAGGCTCCCCCACGCCCTCCCTTCAGCAAATCAGATCATGCCTCCGTTCTGCTCCTCGCCACCTATAGGCCCGAAACTTAAAACCAGGAAGCTCCCGTGGTAACGGGACCGTTCAACGTTGGTCTGACCAATTTGCAATCTATGCTTCGAGATTTGTTTTGATCACGCAGAATGTTCTGGGCCGTCTCTGAGAATAGTATATACTGACTCGGCGATGTAGTTCATCAGGAAGTGCACAGAGGATGATTACAACCTAAACCTCATTTAAGGAGACTGGGAACATGGACATGTACAAACAGACCAGCTACCACCTTATTCAGGCGATCAGAGGCAAAACGACAGTACAGGGACAAAGTGAAGTTGCAATTCACGGCTCAGACACAAGACGTATGTGGCAGCGATTATAAAGGGGAAAACCAGCCCCGTCGTGGACACCGATGCCTCGATCCCTGATGAGCTAAAAACTTTCTTCGGCCTCTTTGAGGAAAACAATATCAAGCCATCAACACATGCCCCCAGAGGCTAACCAGGACTGTGTGCTCTCGTCGTACGTGGCTGACCATAAGTCATTTAAGTGTGTTAACCCCTCTCAAGGCTGCCGGCCCAGACGGCATCCCAAGCCGTGTCCTCAGAGCATATCCCAGTCTGTTGTCCACTATTGTTCCTGTGCCCAAGAAAGTGATCATGAAGTGCTTTGAGAGGATAGACTCTAACTATCTAAGTAACATATAAAAAAATCCCCAACAAAATCCGTCAATTTAATATTGATTATTAATAGAGTGATAGATTTGTTGTTGTATGGACTGCGTCTCAATCCACAACATCTGCTGTGGAAGGTAGCCGAGCTACAGCTAGCTGTGTTTGCCAGACCATGAGACATCCTGAAAATCGGTCTTCTCACAAAAAAATGTCTTTAGCTCCCAAACGGTTTGGCCCATAAACTAATAGGATGGAAAGATGAGACTGTAACAAACTTATGGAATCATGGCTCTCTCCGGATATATTTGTCCCCGTCCATTCAGCCAGCGGGGTTTCCGTCCATCGTGCGGACAGGAAGGAGGAACTCTTTGGGGAAAAGAAAGGCAGAGGGGTTTGTTCATGATTAACAACTCACGGTGTGATTTTTGGTAACGTACAGGATCCTGATCTGGAATAACTCACCATCAAATGTTGACCGCATTACCTCCCGAGATGATAATTTTCTTTGGTCATCAAATCAAATTTTATTTGTCACATGAGCCAAATACAACAGGTAAAAAAAATAAAAAAGGTAACGCACAGTGAAATGCTGAATACAACAGGTGTAGTAGGCCTCACAGTGAAATGCTGAATACAACAGGTGTAGTAGACCTCACAGTGAAATGCTGAATACAACAGGTGTAGTAGACCTCACAGTGAAATGCTGAATACAACAGGTGTAGTAGACCTCACAGTGAAATGCTGAATACTACAGGTGTAGTAGACCTCACAGTGAAATGCTGAATACAACAGGTGTAGTAGACCTCACAGTGAAATGCTGAATACAACAGGTGTAGTAGACCTCACAGTGAAATGCTGAATACAACAGGTGTAGTAGACCTCACAGTGAAATGCTGAATACAACAGGTGTAGTAGACCTCACAGTGAAATGCTGAATACAACAGGTGTAGTAGGCCTCACAGTGAAATGCTGAATACAACAGGTGTAGTAGACCTCACAGTGAAATGCTGAATACAACAGGTGTAGTAGACCTCACAGTGAAATGCTGAATACAACAGGTGTAGTAGACCTTACAGTGAAATGCAGAATACAACAGGTGTAGTAGACCTTACAGTGAAATGCTGAATACAACAGGTGTAGTAGACCTCACAGTGAAATGCTGAATACAACAGGTGTAGTAGACCTTACAGTGAAATGCTGAATACAACAGGTGTAGTAGACCTTACGGTGAAATGCAGAATACAACAGGTGTAGTAGACCTTACAGTGAAATGCTGAATACAACAGGTGTAGTAGACCTCACAGTGAAATGCTGAATACAACAGGTGTAGTAGACCTTACAGTGAAATGCTGAATACAACAGGTGTAGACCTTACAGTGAAATGCTGAATACAACAGGTGTAGACCTTTACAGTGAAATGCTGAATACAACAGGTGTAGTAGACCTCACAGTGAAATGCTGAATACAACAGGTATAGTAGACCTCACAGTGAAATGCTGAATACAACAGGTGTAGTAGACCTCACAGTGAAATGCTGAATACAACAGGTGTAGTAGACCTTACGGTGAAATGCAGAATACAACAGGTGTAGTAGACCTTACAGTGAAATGCTGAATACAACAGGTGTAGTAGACCTTTACAGTGAAATGCTGAATACAACAGGTGTAGTAGACCTCACAGTGAAATGCTGAATACAACAGGTGTAGTAGACCTTACAGTGAAATGCTGAATACAACAGGTGTAGTAGACCTCACAGTGAAATGCTGAATACAACAGGTGTAGTAGACCTCACAGTGAAATGCTGAATACAACAGGTGTAGTAGACCTCACAGTGAAATGCTGAATACAACAGGTGTAGTAGACCTTACAGTGAAATGCTGAATACAACAGGTGTAGTAGACTTTACAGTGAAATGCTGAATACAACAGGTGTAGTAGACCTCACAGTGAAATGCTGAATACAACAGGTGTAGTAGACCTCACAGTGAAATGCTGAATACAACAGGTGTAGTAGACCTTACAGTGAAATGCTGAATACAACAGGTGTAGTAGACCTCACAGTGAAATGCTGAATACAACAGGTGTAGTAGACCTTACAGTGAAATCCTGAATACAACAGGTGTAGTAGACCTTACAGTGAAATGCTGAATACAACAGGTGTAGTAGACCTCACAGTGAAATGCTGAATACAACAGGTGTAGTAGACCTCACAGTGAAATGCTGAATACAACAGGTGTAGTAGACCTTACAGTGAAATGCTGAATACAACAGGTGTAGTAGACCTCACAGTGAAATGCTGAATACAACAGGTGTAGTAGACCTCACAGTGAAATGCTGAATACAACAGGTGTAGTAGACCTCACAGTGAAATGCTGAATACAACAGGTGTAGTAGACCTTACAGTGAAATGCTGAATACAACAGGTGTAGTAGACCTTACAGTGAAATGCTGAATACAACAGGTGTAGTAGACCTCACAGTGAAATGCTGAATACAACAGGTGTAGTAGACCTTACAGTGAAATGCAGAATACAACAGGTGTAGTAGACCTTACAGTGAAATGCTGAATACAACAGGTGTAGTAGACCTCACAGTGAAATGCTGAATACAACAGGTGTAGTAGACCTTACAGTGAAATGCTGAATACAACAGGTGTAGTAGACCTTACGGTGAAATGCAGAATACAACAGGTGTAGTAGACCTTACAGTGAAATGCTGAATACAACAGGTGTAGTAGACCTCACAGTGAAATGCTGAATACAACAGGTGTAGTAGACCTTACAGTGAAATGCTGAATACAACAGGTGTAGACCTTACAGTGAAATGCTGAATAAAACAGGTGTAGACCTTTACAGTGAAATGCTGAATACAACAGGTGTAGTAGACCTCACAGTGAAATGCTGAATACAACAGGTATAGTAGACCTCACAGTGAAATGCTGAATACAACAGGTGTAGTAGACCTCACAGTGAAATGCTGAATACAACAGGTGTAGTAGACCTTACGGTGAAATGCAGAATACAACAGGTGTAGTAGACCTTACAGTGAAATGCTGAATACAACAGGTGTAGTAGACCTTTACAGTGAAATGCTGAATACAACAGGTGTAGTAGACCTCACAGTGAAATGCTGAATACAACAGGTGTAGTAGACCTTACAGTGAAATGCTGAATACAACAGGTGTAGTAGACCTCACAGTGAAATGCTGAATACAACAGGTGTAGTAGACCTCACAGTGAAATGCTGAATACAACAGGTGTAGTAGACCTCACAGTGAAATGCTGAATACAACAGGTGTAGTAGACCTTACAGTGAAATGCTGAATACAACAGGTGTAGTAGACTTTACAGTGAAATGCTGAATACAACAGGTGTAGTAGACCTCACAGTGAAATGCTGAATACAACAGGTGTAGTAGACCTCACAGTGAAATGCTGAATACAACAGGTGTAGTAGACCTTACAGTGAAATGCTGAATACAACAGGTGTAGTAGACCTCACAGTGAAATGCTGAATACAACAGGTGTAGTAGACCTTACAGTGAAATCCTGAATACAACAGGTGTAGTAGACCTTACAGTGAAATGCTGAATACAACAGGTGTAGTAGACCTTACAGTGAAATGCTGAATACAACAGGTGTAGTAGACCTCACAGTGAAATGCTGAATACAACAGGTGTAGTAGACCTCACAGTGAAATGCTGAATACAACAGGTGTAGTAGACCTCACAGTGAAATGCTGAATACAACAGGTGTAGTAGACCTTACAGTGAAATGCTGAATACAACAGGTGTAGTAGACTTTACAGTGAAATGCTGAATACAACAGGTGTAGTAGACCTCACAGTGAAATGCTGAATACAACAGGTGTAGTAGACCTCACAGTGAAATGCTGAATACAACAGGTGTAGTAGACCTTACAGTGAAATGCTGAATACAACAGGTGTAGTAGACCTCACAGTGAAATGCTGAATACAACAGGTGTAGTAGACCTTACAGTGAAATCCTGAATACAACAGGTGTAGTAGACCTTACAGTGAAATGCTGAATACAACAGGTGTAGTAGACCTCACAGTGAAATGCTGAATACAACAGGTGTAGTAGACCTCACAGTGAAATGCTGAATACAACAGGTGTAGTAGACCTTACAGTGAAATGCTGAATACAACAGGTGTAGTAGACCTCACAGTGAAATGCTGAATACAACAGGTGTAGTAGACCTCACAGTGAAATGCTGAATACAACAGGTGTAGTAGACCTCACAGTGAAATGCTGAATACAACAGGTGTAGTAGACCTTACAGTGAAATGCTGAATACAACAGGTGTAGTAGACCTTACAGTGAAATGCTGAATACAACAGGTGTAGTAGACCTCACAGTGAAATGCTGAATACAACAGGTGTAGTAGACCTTACAGTGAAATGCAGAATACAACAGGTGTAGTAGACCTTACAGTGAAATGCTGAATACAACAGGTGTAGTAGACCTCACAGTGAAATGCTGAATACAACAGGTGTAGTAGACCTTACAGTGAAATGCTGAATACAACAGGTGTAGTAGACCTTACGGTGAAATGCAGAATACAACAGGTGTAGTAGACCTTACAGTGAAATGCTGAATACAACAGGTGTAGTAGACCTCACAGTGAAATGCTGAATACAACAGGTGTAGTAGACCTTACAGTGAAATGCTGAATACAACAGGTGTAGACCTTACAGTGAAATGCTGAATAAAACAGGTGTAGACCTTTACAGTGAAATGCTGAATACAACAGGTGTAGTAGACCTCACAGTGAAATGCTGAATACAACAGGTATAGTAGACCTCACAGTGAAATGCTGAATACAACAGGTGTAGTAGACCTCACAGTGAAATGCTGAATACAACAGGTGTAGTAGACCTTACGGTGAAATGCAGAATACAACAGGTGTAGTAGACCTTACGGTGAAATGCTGAATACAACAGGTGTAGTAGACCTTTACAGTGAAATGCTGAATACAACAGGTGTAGTAGACCTCACAGTGAAATGCTGAATACAACAGGTGTAGTAGACCTTACAGTGAAATGCTGAATACAACAGGTGTAGTAGACCTCACAGTGAAATGCTGAATACAACAGGTGTAGTAGACCTCACAGTGAAATGCTGAATACAACAGGTGTAGTAGACCTCACAGTGAAATGCTGAATACAACAGGTGTAGTAGACCTTACAGTGAAATGCTGAATACAACAGGTGTAGTAGACTTTACAGTGAAATGCTGAATACAACAGGTGTAGTAGACCTCACAGTGAAATGCTGAATACAACAGGTGTAGTAGACCTCACAGTGAAATGCTGAATACAACAGGTGTAGTAGACCTTACAGTGAAATGCTGAATACAACAGGTGTAGTAGACCTCACAGTGAAATGCTGAATACAACAGGTGTAGTAGACCTTACAGTGAAATCCTGAATACAACAGGTGTAGTAGACCTTACAGTGAAATGCTGAATACAACAGGTGTAGTAGACCTCACAGTGAAATGCTGAATACAACAGGTGTAGTAGACCTCACAGTGAAATGCTGAATACAACAGGTGTAGTAGACCTTACAGTGAAATGCTGAATACAACAGGTGTAGTAGACCTCACAGTGAAATGCTGAATACAACAGGTGTAGTAGACCTCACAGTGAAATGCTGAATACAACAGGTGTAGTAGACCTCACAGTGAAATGCTGAATACAACAGGTGTAGGTAGACCTCACAGTGAAATGCTGAATACAACAGGTGTAGTAGACCTTACAGTGAAATGCTGAATACAACAGGTGGAGGTAGACCTCACAGTGAAATGCTCAATACAACAGGTGGAGGTAGACCTCACAGTGAAATGCTTAATACAACAGGTGTAGTAGACCTCACAGTGAAATGCTGAATACAACAGGTGTAGTACCGGTACAGAGTCAATGTGGAGGCTATATACAGGGGGTACCGGTACAGAGTCAATGTGGAGGCTATATACAGGGGGTACCGGTACAGAGTCAATGTGGAGGCTATATACAGGGGGTACCGGTACACAGTCAATGTGGAGGCTATATACAGGGGGTACCGGTACAGAGTCGTGTGTGGGGGGTTAGTGGAGGTAATTGAGGTAATATGTACATGTAGGTAAAGTGACTGTGCATAGAAAATAAACAGAGAGTAGCAGCAGCATAAAAGAGAGGGTGGGGCCAATGCAAATCGTCTGGGTAGCCATTTGATTAGCTGTTCAGGAGTCTTATGGCTTGGGGGTAGAAGCTGTTTAGAAGCCTCTTGGACCTAGACTTGGTGCCCCGGTACCGCTTGCCGTGCGGTAGCAGAAAGAACAGTCTATGACTGGGGTTGCTGGAGTCTTTGACTATTTTTAGGGCCTTCCTCTGACACCGCCTGGTATAGAGGTTCTGGTTGGCAGGAAGCTTGGCCCCAGTGATGTACTGGACTGTACGCACTACTCTCTGTAGTGCCTTGCGGTCGGAGGCCGAGCAGTTGCCATACCAGGCAGTGGTGCAAGCAGTCAGGATGCTCTCGATGGTGCAGCTGTAGAGGTTTTTGAGGATCTGAGGACCCATGCCAAATCTTTTCAGTTTCCAGAGGGGGAATAGGCTTTGTCGTGCCCTCTTCATGACTGTCTTGGTGTGTTTGGACCATTCTAGTTTGTTGTTGATGTGGACATCAAGGAACTTGAAGCTCTCAACCTGCTCCACTGCAGCCCCGTCAATGAGAATGGGGGTGTGCTCGGTCCTCCTTTTCCTGTAGTCCACAATCATCTCCTTTGTCTTTATCACGTTGAGGGAGAGGTTGTTATCGTGGCACCACACGGCCAGGTCTCTGACCTGCTCCCTATAGGCTGTCTCGTTGTTGTCGGTGATCAGGCCTACCACTTGTGTCATCATACTCTGGACTGCACACTGTTGCCGAACTCTCCAGGCTGGGCTGACGCACTGGAAGCCTGATGCGTGGTACTGGTACTGGAGGTATCAGCCTGGGAACACGCACCTCAGGGCTAGTGCGGGGAGCGGGAACAGGACGAGTCGGACTGGGCTGATGCACTGGACCGTAGAGGCGTACTGGCGGTCTCGAGCGCAGAACTGGCATCGCTCTTACTGGCTGGATGCCCACTTCCCCCTGGCAAATGCGGGGCGCTGGTACTGCGCGTACCGGCCTAAAAATACTTTGCCTCGCCACAGTACCCATTACCCCGAAGCACGGGACCTGTCCAGTCACTGGTTGCCCAAAAAAGGTACGGGGATTTGGCCTGGGGCTCACTCCTCGCCCAGCCAAACTAGCCGTGTGCCCCCCCCAAAAAACTCTTGGGGCTACCTCTCGGGCTCCCTTAAATCCTCCATAGCCCTGGAAATGCCTATCCTCAACTCTGCCCATGTCTCCTTTTCCCGACAGTCCATATCATATTCCCATCGCTCCCTTCTCCGCTGCTTGGTCCATTTGTGGTGGGAGATTCTGTAACGGTTGTCGTCTGGAATGGAGGACCAAAACGCAGCAGGAATGTGGACGCTCATCTTGATTTATTTTAAATAAAGAGAACAACAAAACAAAGACCGCACAAACAACAAAACAGTCTTGTAATGCTCACACAGGCAAAACAAGAAACAATCTCCCACAATGCCAAACCAAACAATTACCCATATATAGGACTCTCAATCAGAGGCAACTAGAAAACACCTGCCTCCAATTGAGAGTCCAACCCCAATAAACTAGACATAGAAATACAAAAGACTAGAGACCACATAGAAATACAAACATAGAACATAACCCCAAAAACCCAGAACTAACTAAACCAACACCCTACTAAATAAATCACCACCCCGAACCACATAAACAAAATACCCTCTGCCACGTCCTGACCAAACTACAATCACAAATAACCCTTATACTGGTCAGGACGTGACACTACCTAATACACACAAATCTAAAAGGGGTGAATTAAAATATGTACATATAAATATATGGATGAGCGATGGCCGAGCGGCATAGGCAAGATGCAATAGATGGTATAAAATACAGTATATACATATGAGATGAATAATGCAAGATATGTAAACATTATTAAAGTGGCATTATTTATAGTGACTAGTGATCCATTTATTAAAGTGGCCAGTGATTTTAGTCTGTATGTTGACAGCAGCCTCTCTGTGTTAGTGATGGCTGTTTAACAGTCTAATGGCCTTGAGATAGAAGCTGTTTTTCAGTCTCTCTGGTTTCTCAGCTTTGATGCTCCTCTACTGACCTCGCCTTCTGGATGATAGTGGTGTGAACAGGCGGTGGCTCGGGTGGTTGTTGTCCTTGATGATCTTTTTGGCCTCTCATGCTTCAGTGTTGCTTGCCTCGAAGCGAGCATAGAAGTAATTTAGCTCGTCTGGTGGGCTCGTGTCTCTGGGCAGCTCTCGGTTTCCCGTGGTATTCTGTAATAGTTTTCAAGCCCTGTCACATCTGACGAGCGTCAGAGCTGGTGTAGTACGATTTAATCTTACTCCTGTATTGACACTTCCTGTCTGATGGTTTGTGGGATAGCGGGATTTCAAATAAGGGTCCAGCTTTGATGCACAGAACAGAGAGACTGAGAGAAACAGCTTCTTTCTCCAGGCCATCAGACTGTTAAACAGTCACCACTAGTCTTAGCCGGCTACCACCCGATACTCTACTCTCCATCTTAGAGACCTGCTGCCCTGTGTATCTAGTCATTCAACACGGGTCACCTGAATAATGTTTACATACTGTTTTACACACTTTATATGTATATACTGTATTCTAGTCAAGGCTCATCCTATATAACTACTGTCTATACTGTCTATACACACCATCCTATATAACTACTGTCTATACACACCATCCTATATAACTACTGTCTATACACACCATCCTATATAACTACTGTCTATACACACCATCCTATATAACTACTGTCTATACACACCATCCTTTATAACTACTGTCTATACACACCATCCTATATAACTACTGTCTATACACACCATCCTATATAACTACTGTCTATACACACCATCCTATATAACTACTGTCTATACACACCATTCTATATAACTACTGTCTATACTGTCTATACACACCATCCTATATAACTACTGTCTATACACACCATCCTATATAACTACTGTCTATACACACCATCCTGTATAACTACTGTCTATACACACCATCCTATATAACTACTGTCTATACACACCATCCTATATAAATACTGTCTATACTGTCTATACACACCATCCTATATAACTACTGTCTATACACACCATCCTATATAACTACTGTCTATACACACCATCCTATATAACTACTGTCTATACACACCATCCTGTATAACTACTGTCTATACACACCATCCTATATAACTACTGTCTATACACACCATCCTATATAACTACTGTCTATACACACCATCCTATATAATTACTGTCTATACACACCATCCTATATAACTACTGTCTATACACACCATCCTATATAACTACTGTCTATACACACCATCCTATATAACTACTGTCTATACACACCATCCTATATAACTACTGTCTATACACACCATCCTATATAACTACTGTCTATACACACCATCCTATATAACTACTGTCTATACACACCATCCTATATAACTACTGTCTAGTCCGTCTATACACACCATCCTATATAACTACTGTCTATACACACCATCCTATATAACTACTGTCTATACACACCATCCTATATAACTACTGTCTATACTGTCTATACACACCATCCTGTATAACTACTGTCTATACACACCATCCTATATAACTACTGTCTATACACACCATCCTGTATAACTACTGTCTATACACACCATCCTATATAACTACTGTCTATACTGTCTATACACATCATCCTATATAACTACTGTCTATACACACCATCCTATATAACTGCTGTCTATACACACCATCCTATATAACTACTGTCTATACTGTCTATACACACCATCCTATATAACTACTGTCTATACACACCATCCTATATAACTACTGTCTAGTCTGTCTATACACACCATCCTATATAACTACTGTCTATACACACCATCCTATATAACTACTGTCTATACACACCATCCTATATAACTACTGTCTATACACACCATCCTATATAACTACTGTCTATACACACCATCCTATATAACTACTGTCTATACACACCATCCTATATAACTACTGTCCATACTGTCTATACACACCATCCTATATAACTACTGTCTATACACACCATCCTATATAACTACTGTCTCTACACACCATCCTATATAACTACTGTCTATACACACCATCCTATATAACTACTGTCTATACACACCATCCTATATAACTACTGTCTATACACACCATCCTATATAACTACTGTCTAGTCTGTCTATACACACCATCCTATATAACTACTGTCTATACACACCATCCTATATAACTACTGTCTATACACACCATCCTATATAACTACTGTCTATACACACCATCCTATATAACTACTGTCTATACACACCATCCTATATAACTACTGTCCATACTGTCTATACACACCATCCTATATAACTACTGTCTATACACACCATCCTATATAACTACTGTCTCTACACACCATCCTATATAACTACTGTCTATACACACCATCCTATATAACTACTGTCTAGTCTGTCTATACACACCATCCTATATAACTACTGTCTATACACAGCATCCTATATAACTACTGTCTATACACACCATCCTATATAACTACTGTCTATACACACCATCCTATATAGCTACTGTCTATACACACCATCCTATATAACTACTGTCTATACACACCATCCTATATAACTACTGTCTATACACACCATCCTATATAACTACTGTCTATACACACCATCCTATATAACTACTGTCTATACACACCATCCTATATAACTACTGTCTATTCACACCATCCTATATAACTACTGTCTATACACACCATCCTATATAACTACTGTCTATACACACCATCCTATATAACTACTGTCTATACACACCATCCTATATAACTACTGTCTATACACACCTTCCTATATAACAACTGTCTATAAACACCATCCTATATAACTACTGTCTATACACACCATCCTATATAACTACTGTCTATACACACCATCCTATATAACTACTGTCTAGTCTGTCTATACACACCATCCTATATAACTACTGTCTAGTCTGTCTATACACACCATCCTATATAACTACTGTCTATACACACCATCCTATATAACTACTGTCTAGTCTGTCTATACACACCATCCTATATAATTACTGTCTAGTCTGTCTATACACACCATCCTATATAACTACTGTCTAGTCTGTCTATACACACCATCCTATATAATTACTGTCTAGTCTGTCTATACACACCATCCTATATAACTACTGTCTATACACACCATCCTATATAACTACTGTCTAGTCTGTCTATACACACCATCCTATATAATTACTGTCTAGTCTGTCTATACACACCATCCTATATAACTACTGTCTATACACACCATCCTATATAACTACTGTCTATACTCCATAACATTGTGTCTGTCTCTGTATGCAGGCTACAGGTGTCCATAATATTGTGAGTGTCATTGTATTCTTAATATTTGCTTTCTGATGGCCTTTGTTTTTATTGTCACCGCCTGACTTTCCCTCGGCTGCACTCCATTGGACATCCACGTTTGGCTCGATTCTTATTGGCTTGTCCACAGCTGTCAGTCACTTTTGTGATAGGGAGGAGCCCGTCCCTGCAGGTGTGTTTGCTGGAGTGAAGCTGTCACCGACGGTCTGTTTGTCTGTAGTGTGTGTGTGTGTGTGTGTGTGTGTGTTTGTGTCTCTCTCTCTCTCTCTCTCTCTCTCTCTCTCTCTCTCTCTCTCTCTCTCTCTCTCTCTCTCTGAGGGATATGAGCAGCACAGGAAATACATTGGAGGGGGGGCTAGTAACACCTGCCTCGATGACGCCTCCCTTTCCCAACCACCAACTCTGCCTCTGATCTCAATCTGTGTTTTTGATCAGAGTTAACTCCCCAACTGTTGCTCGACTGTGTCTTTACAGGCCTCGCTGTTACCATGGGCACCGACTGTGGGAACAGTCATCAGAGTCGATGATTTTGTTCTTCAGGGGGAATCACTGTTAACTAAATGACTTGTTGAAGTTGGTCTGATTTCACTTATGAATTGAGGGCCGGTAAGGTTTTGTGATCAAACTGAGATTTGTTTGTGTGTTTCAACGGTTATATAATTTGTTGAAGACTGTTTTTTTTTTTTTTTTAATTTATTTTTTATTGTCTTCTTCTCTCCAGGCGTGGAAAAAGCGTTGGTTCATCCTGCGTAGCGGTCGTATGTCTGGCGACCCTGATGTCCTGGAGTACTATAAGAACGACCACTCTAAGAAGCCCATCCGGATCATCGACCTGCATTGCTGTGAGCAGGTGGACGCTGGGCTGACCTTCAAGAGGAAGGAGTTTCAGGATAGCTTCGTGTTCGACATCAAGACGTCAGAGCGCACTTTTTACTTGGTGGCGGAGACCGAGGAGGAGATGAACAAGTGGGTCCGCTCGATCTGTCAGCTGTGTGGCTTCAACCAGTCAGAGCAGAACAACCACGGTACGTTTCCCCTGACCTTTGACCCCTGAATCCTACTTAACCTTTAACCTGGTTAGTTCAACCAGTCAGAGGAGAACAACTACGATATGGACTATGACCCCTTAGCCCCACCCAGCCCTTAGCCCCACCCAGCCCTTAGCCCCACCCAGCCCTTAGCCCCACGCAGCCCTTAGCCCCACCCACTTAGGAGTCTTGTTTTCTATCTGAGGTGCAGTAGGTTAGGGGTTGTTTATATCTGAGGTGCAGTAGGTTAGGGGTTGTTTATATCTGAGGTGCAGTAGGCTAGGGGTTGTTTATATCTGAGGTGCAGTAGGTTAGGGGTTGTTTATCTGAGGTGCAGTAGGTTAGGGGTTGTTTATATCTGAGGTGCAGTAGGTTAGGGGTTGTTTATATCTGAGGTGCAGTAGGTTAGGGGTTGTTTATCTGAGGTGCAGTAGGTTAGGGGTTGTTTATATCTGAGGTGCAGTAGGTTAGGGGTTGTTTATATCTGAGGTGCAGTAGGTTAGGGGTTGTTTATATCTGAGGTGCAGTAGGTTAGGGGGTTGTTTATATCTGAGGTGCAGTAGGTTAGGGGTTGTTTATATCTGAGGTGCAGTAGGCTTAGGGGTTGTTTATCTGAGGTGCAGTAGGTTAGGGGTTGTTTATATCTGAGGTGCAGTAGGTTAGGGGTTGTTTATATCTGAGGTGCAGTAGGTTAGGGGTTGTTTATATCTGAGGTGCAGTAGGTTAGGGGTTGTTTATATCTGAGGTGCAGTAGGTTAGGGGTTGTTTATCTGAGGTGCAGTAGGTTTAGGGGTTGTTTATATCTGAGGTGCAGTAGGTTAGGGGTTGTTTATATCTGAGGTGCAGTAGGTTAGGGGTTGTTTATATCTGAGGTGCAGTAGGTTAGGGGTTGTTTATATCTGAGGTGCAGTAGGTTAGGGGTTGTTTATATCTGAGGTGCAGTAGGTTAGGGGTTGTTTATATCTGAGGTGCAGTAGGTTAGGGGTTGTTTATATCTGAGGTGCAGTAGGTTAGGGGTTGTCTATCTGAGGTGCAGTAGGTTAGGGGTTGTTTATCTGAGGTGCAGTAGGTTAGGGGTTGTTTATATCTGAGGTGCAGTAGGTTATGGGGTTGTTTATCTGAGGTGCAGTAGGTTAGGGGTTGTTTATATCTGAGGTGCAGTAGGTTAGGGGTTGTTTATATCTGAGGTGCAGTAGGTTAGGGGTTGTTTATATCTGAGGTGCAGTAGGTTAGGGGTTGTTTATATCTGAGGTGCAGTAGGTTAGGGGTTGTTTATATCTGAGGTGCAGTAGGTTAGGGGTTGTTTATATCTGAGGTGCAGTAGGTTAGGGGTTGTTTATCTGAGGTGCAGTAGGTTAGGGGTTGTTTATATCTGAGGTGCAGTAGGTTAGGGGTTGTTTATATCTGAGGTGCAGTAGGTTAGGGGTTGTTTATATCTGAGGTGCAGTAGGTTAGGGGTTGTTTATATCTGAGGTGCAGTAGGTTAGGGGTTGTTTATCTGAGGTGCAGTAGGTTAGGGGTTGTTTATCTGAGGTGCAGTAGGTTAGGGGTTGTTTATCTGAGGTGCAGTAGGTTAGGGGTTGTTTATATCTGAGGTGCAGTAGGTTAGGGGTTGTTTATATCTGAGGTGCAGTAGGTTAGGGGTTGTTTATATCTGAGGTGCAGTAGGTTTGGGGTTGTTTATATCTGAGGTGCAGTAGGTTAGGGGTTGTTTTATATCTGAGGTGCAGTAGGTTAGGGGTTGTTTATATCTGAGGTGCAGTAGGTTAGGGGTTGTTTATCTGAGGTGCAGTAGGTTAGGGGTTGTTTATATCTGAGGTGCAGTAGGTTAGGGGTTGTTTTGTATCTTAGGTGCAGTAGGTTAGGGGTTGTTTATATCTGAGGTGCAGTAGGCTAGGGGTTGTTTATCTGAGGTGCAGTAGGTTAGGGGTTGTTTTGTATCTTAGGTGCAGTAGGTTAGGGGTTGTTTATCTGAGGTGCAGTAGGTTAGGGGTTGTTTATATCTGAGGTGCAGTAGGTTAGGGGTTGTTTATCTGAGGTGCAGTAGGTTTGGGGTTGTTTATCTGAGGTGCAGTAGGTTAGGGGTTGTTTATATCTGAGGTGCAGTAGGTTAGGGGTTGTTTATCTGAGGTGCAGTAGGTTAGGGGTTGTTTATCTGAGGTGCAGTAGGTTAGGGGTTGTTTATATCTGAGGTGCAGTAGGTTAGGGGTTGTTTATCTGAGGTGCAGTAGGTTAGGGGTTGTTTATCTGAGGTGCAGTAGGTTAGGGGTTGTTTATATCTGAGGTGCAGTAGGTTAGGGGTTGTCTATTTGAGGTGCAGTAGGTTAGGGGTTGTTTATCTGAGGTGCAGTAGGTTAGGGGTTGTTATATCTGAGGTGCAGTAGGTTAGGGGTTGTTTATATCTGAGGTGCAGTAGGTTAGGGGTTGTCTATCTGAGGTGCAGTAGGTTAGGGGTTGTTTATCTGAGGTGCAGTAGGTTAGGGGTTGTTTATATCTGAGGTGCAGTAGGTTAGGGGTTGTTTATATCTGAGGTGCAGTAGGTTAGGGGTTGTTTATATCTGAGGTGCAGTAGGTTAGGGGTTGTTTATATCTGAGGTGCAGTAGGTTAGGGGTTGTTTATATCTGAGGTGCAGTAGGTTAGGGGTTGTTTATATCTGAGGTGCAGTAGGTTAGGGGATGTTTATATCTGAGGTGCAGTAGGTTAGGGGTTGTTTATATCTGAGGTGCAGTAGGTTAGGGGTTGTTTATCTGAGGTGCAGTAGGTTAGGGGTTGTTTATATCTGAGGTGCAGTAGGTTAGGGGTTGTTTATCTGAGGTGCAGTAGGTTAGGGGTTGTTTATATCTGAGGTGCAGTAGGTTAGGGGTTGTTTATCTGAGGTGCAGTAGGTTAGGGGTTGTTTATCTGAGGTGCAGTAGGTTAGGGGTTGTTTATCTGAGGTGCAGTAGGTTAGGGGTTGTTTATCTGAGGTGCAGTAGGTTAGGGGTTGTTTATATCTGAGGTGCAGTAGGCTAGGGGTTGTTTATCTGAGGTGCAGTAGGTTAGGGGTTGTTTTGTATCTTAGGTGCAGTAGGTTAGGGGTTGTTTATCTGAGGTGCAGTAGGTTTGGGGTTGTTTATATCTGAGGTGCAGTAGGTTAGGGGTTGTTTATATCTGAGGTGCAGTAGGTTAGGGGTTGTTTATATCTGAGGTGCAGTAGGTTAGGGGTTGTTTATATCTGAGGTGCAGTAGGTTAGGGGATGTTTTCTGGGTCTCTCTCTCTTTTGATCCCTCTCTCTCCTTCCTCCTACATTCTCTAATCGGATCACTTTTGCCTCGTTGTCAAAACGGCAAGGCAGAGAACAGTACATCAGCAGTCTTATATCACAATGCTGGGACAACGTTGTGTGGTGGTTGTGTGTTTGCTGGGACAACGTTGTGTGGTGGTTGTGTGTTTGCTGGGACAACGTTGTGTGGTGGTTGTGTGTTTGCTGGGACCGTATGATTGGATCCCTCAATAGCTTCAGGTTAGATGACAACATCAGGGTGTTCTCTTATTAAAACCACAGTATAATAACATCAGGGTGTTGTCTTATTAAAGCCACAGTATAATAACATCAGGGTGTTGTCTTATTAAAACCACAGTATAATAACATCAGGGTGTTGTCTTATTAAAGCCGCAGTATAATAACATTAGGGTGTTGTCTTATTAAAACCACAGTATAATAACATCAGGGTGTTGTCTTATTAAAGCCGCAGTATAATAACATCAGGGTGTTGTCTTATTAAAGCCACAGTATAATAACATCAGGGTGTTGTCTTATTAAAACCACAGTATAATAACATCAGGGTGTTGTCTTATTAAAACCACAGTATAATAACATCAGGGTGTTGTCTTATTAAAGCCACAGTATAATAACATCAGGGTGTTGTCTTATTAAAACCACAGTATAATAACATCAGGGTGTTGTCTTATTAAAGCCGCAGTATAATAACATCAGGGTGTTGTCTTATTAAAACCACAGTATAATAACATCAGGGTGTTGTCTTATTAAAACCACAGTATAATAACATCAGGGTGTTGTCTTATTAAAGCCGCAGTATAATAACATCAGGGTGTTGTCTTATTAAAGCCGCAGTATAATAACATCAGGGTTTTGTCTTATTAAAACCACAGTATAATAACATCAGGGTGTTGTCTTATTAAAGCCACAGTATAATAACATTAGGGTGTTGTCTTATTAAAGCCACAGTATAATAACATCAGGGTGTTGTCTTATTAAAACCACAGTATAATAACATCAGGGTGTTGTCTTATTAAAACCACAGTATAATAACATTAGGGTGTTGTCTTATTAAAGCCACAGTATAATAACATTAGGGTGTTGTCTTATTAAAACCACAGTATAATAACATCAGGGTGTTCTCTTATTAAAACCACAGTATAATAACATCAGGGTGTTGTCTTATTAAAGCCACAGTATAATAACATCAGGGTTTTGTCTTATTAAAGCCACAGTATAGTGGACCTGGAAAGTATTCAGATGTCTTGACTTTTTACACATTTTGTTACGTTACAGCCTTTTTCTAAAATTCATGAAATCGTTTTTTTCCCTCAATCTACACATTTTTAGCAAATTTATACAAATAAAAAAAACGATCACATTTACATAAGTATTCAGACCCTTTACTCAGTACTTTGTTGAAGCCCTTTTGGCAGCGATTACAGCCTTGAGTCTTCTTGGGTATGACGCTACAAGCTTGATACACCTGTATTTGGGGAGTTTCTCCATTCTTCTCTGCAGATCCTCTCAAGCTCTGTCAGGTTGGATGGGGAGCGTCGCTGCACAGCTATTTTCAGGTCTTTCCAGATATATTCAATCGGGTTCATGTCCTGTCTCGGAGCTCTAGGGACAATTTCTTCAATCTCATGGCTTGGTTTTTGCTCTGACGTGCACTGTCAACTGTGTGACCTTATTAAGACAGGTGTGTGCCTTTCCAAATCATGTCCAATCAATTTAATTAACCACAGGTGGACCTCAATCAACGATCTTTGCAAGATGGCGCCGATCGAGATGGCAGCTTCACTTCTAGTCCTTAAGAAACTATGCAGCATTTTGGTTTTTATGTATTATTTCTTACATTGTTAGACCAGAAAAACTTAAGTGTTATTACATACAGCTGGGAAGAAATATTGGATAGCAGAGAGATGTCAACTTACCAGCACTACGACCAGCACTACGACCAGCACTACGACCAGCACTACGACCAGCACTACAACCAGCACTACGACCAGGAATACAACCAGCACTACGACCAGCACTACAACCAGGAATACAACCAGCACTACGACCAGGAATACAACCAGCACTACGACCAGGAATACAACCAGCACTACGACCAGCACTACAACCAGGAATACAACCAGCACTACGACCAGGAATACAACCAGCACTACAACCAGGAATACAACCAGCACTACGACCAGCACTACAACCAGCACTACGACCAGCACTACGACCAGCACTACAACCAGCACTACAACCAGCACTACGACCAGCACTACAACCAGCACTACGACCAGCACTACGACCAGCACTACAACCAGCACTACAACCAGCACTACAACCAGCACTACGACCAGCACTACGACCAGCACTACGACCAGCACTACGACCAGCACTACAACCAGCACTACGACCAGCACTACGACCAGGAATACAACCAGCCCTACGACCAGGAATACAACCAGCACTACGACCAGCACTACGACCAGCACTACGACCAGCACTACGACCAGCACTACGACCAGCACTACGACCAGGAATACAACCAGCACTACGACCAGCACTACGACCAGCACTACGACCAGCACTACGACCAGGAATACGACCAGGAATACGACCAGGAATACAACCAGCACTACGACCAGCACTACGACCAGCACTACGACCAGCACTACGACCAGCACTACAACCAGCACTACAACCAGGAATACGACCAGCACTACGACCAGCACTACGACCAGCACTACGACCAGGAATACGACCAGGACTACGACCAGGAATAATAATATATGTAATATTTTGTCCGCACCTCCCAGGGCATTTGAAGTGATTCCAACCCAAAACAACACCGTCGGAGGAGAGGGTGCAGGAGCGGTCTTCTAGTGAGGCTTCGGAGGCGCACACACCACCCACCGCTTCCCAGTATATTACTCGCTAACGTCCAGTCCCTAGTTAACAAAGTCGACAAAATTAGGGCAAGAGTTGCTTTACAAAGAGATATCCAGGATTGTAACATAGCCATGTCTCCGTGAAACAGAGTATCTGGGGACATGCTGCCTGAGTCCGTACAGCCAACGGGATTTTCAGTGTATCGCACCGACAGGAACAAACATCTCTCTGGTAAGAGCATTTCACATTTTAGTCATTTAGCAGACGCTCTTATCCAGAGCGACTTACAGTAGTGAATGCATACATTTCATCCGTACTGGTCCCCCGTGGGAATCAAACCCACAACCCTGGCGTTGCAAACACCATGCTCTACCAACTGAGCTACACGGGACAGAGTTGTATGCTTCATGATTAAGGACTCATGGTGTAATTGTAACAACATACAAGAACTGAAGTCCTTTTGTTCACCTAACCTAGAATTCCTCACAATCAAATGACGATACCGTATAATCTCCCAAGAGAATTCTCCTTGGTTATCGTCACAGCCGTGTATACCCCCCCTCAAGCGGATACCAAGACGGCCATCAAGGAACTTCACTGGACTTTATGCAAACTGGAATCCATATATCCTGAGGCTATATTTATTGTAGCTGTGGATTTTAACAAAGCTAATCTGAGAACAAGGCTACCTAAATTCTATCAGCATATCAAAAGCGCGACACGAGCCGGTAGCATTCTGGACCATTGCTTCTCTAACTTCCGTGATGCATACAAGGCCCTCTCCCGCCCTCCTTTTGGAAAATATGACCATGACTCCATCTTGTTGCTCCCCTCCTATAGGCAGAAACTATAACAAGAAGTACCCATATATAGGTCTATCCAATGCTGGTTTGACCAATTTGGATTCCACGCTTTATGATTGCTTCGATCATGTGGACTGGGATATGTTCCGGGTAGCCTCAGACAACAACATTGACGTATACGCTGACTCGGTGAGCGGGTTTATAAGGAAGTGTATATATAAGATGTTGTACCCACTATAACCATGAAAACCTTCCCTAACCAGAAACCGTGGATTGATGACAGCATTCGCGCAAAACTAAAAGCACGAACCACCGCATTTAATCATGGCAAGGCGACTGGAAACATGACCGAATACAAACAGTGTAGTTATTCTCTCAGTAAGGCAATCAAACAAGCTAAGCGTCAGTATAGAGACAAAGTGGAGTCGCAATTCAACGGCTCAAACACGAGACGTAAGTGACAGGGTCTATAGTCAATCACGGATTACAAAAAGAAAATCAGTCCCGACGTTGACTTCTCCCTCCCAGACAAACTAAACGACTTCTTTGCGTGCTTAGAGGACAACACAGTGCCACCGACACGGCCCGCCACCTTCTCCGTGGCTGACGTGAGTAAAACATTCCTCTCACTCAATGTCAGCAAAACAAAGGAGATGATCGTGGACTTCAGGAAACAGCAGAGGGAGCAGCCCCCTATCCACATCGATGGGACAGTAGTGGAGAAGGTGGAAAGTGTTTTTTTATTTTTTTAAATTGTATTTTATAAAGTTCCTCGGTGTACACATCATGGACAAACTGAAATGGTCCACCCACACAGACAGTGTGGTGAATAAGGCGCAACAGCACCTCTTCAACCTCAGGAGGCTGAAAAAATGTGGCTTGTCATCGAAAACCCTCACTAGCTTTTACAGGTGCACAATTGAGAGCATCCTGTCGGGCTGTATCACCGCCTGGTACGGCAACTGCACCGCCCATGGTGCGGTCTGCATAACGCATCACCGGGGGCAAACTACCTGCCCTCCAGGACACCTAAAACCCGATGTCACAGAAAGGCAAAAAAGATCATCAAGGACAACAACCACCCGAGCCACTGCCTGTTCACCCCGCTATCATCCAGAAGGCGAGGTCAGTACAGGTGCATCAAAGCTACGGACCGAAAGACTGAAAAACAGCTTCTATCTCAAGGCCATCAGACTGTTAAACAGCCATCACTAGCACAGAGAGGCTGCTGCCTACAGACAGACTAAAATCATTGGCCATTTTAATAAATGGATCACTAGTCACTTTAAATAATGCCATCTTAAGAGTGTTTACGTATCTCGCATTGCTCATCTCATATGTGTATATACTGTGTATATGTGAAGAATGCAACAAAGATGCAGAATCATCTGGCCAAGTGCATAAAGTTCCCTCAGCGCTCACAACAGGCAACCTCTGACAAAAGTCCCTCTACTTCTGTTTGAGGTGAAAATGATGAATCAGACTCCTTATCGATAGCGATCTACCTCACAAAGCAAAGTGAGAAGAATAAGAGCACCACATTGAAGCTGCTCAGCAACACCCGTTGGGGTGGTGTTGTCGTCATGTTTGATGTATTTTCCCTGGAGGGGGAAAAAGTCTCTCCAAGAAATGGCCATATCACAGTCTGCCGATATGGACAGCCCCATCAAGAGGATCCTCCTGGATGATGTATTTTGGGAGAGAGTGGTAAGCAGCCTGAAACTCCTGAAACCTATAGCAGTAGCCTTTGCCACGGATTGAGGGCGACAATGCCATCCTGTCTGATGTTCAGACTCTGCTTGCAGATGTAAGAGAAGATATACGTACTGCCCTGCCCACTTCACTGTTGCTCCAAGCAGAGGAAACTACAGTTCTGAAATACATCAAAAAGCGTGAAGACTTCTGCTTGAAGCTCCACCTAGTGGAATGGACTTTGTGGATCTGAGGCTCTTTCCGCTGTTGCCTCCATCATCTTCCAAATCCCACCAACATCAGCTGCCTCAGAGCGCAACTGGTCCTTGTTTGGGACACACCAAAGCACGCACAGCTTGGCAAATACAAGGGTTGAAAAACTGGTGGCCATCCGGGTAAATTTGACAACGAGCCATCCTCAACAAGGTTGGAAAGTGACAGTGAAGATGAGGCCTCAGAGTCTGATGTTCAAGAGGTGGACATTGAGGAGGTCCAGGGAGAAGACATGGAAGCCTGAGAGGAAGACAAACAAAGCTTTAGTTTTTAGACTATCATTTTACATATGTATGTTGAAAACGTTTTTTGGGAGATGCGATGGATCATTGGGGATCATTCAATATTCCCTTTCAGTTGTTTTAAAGTGAAATCATCCCATGTGAAGAGTCAACTCATTTAATTAAAGTTCAATTCAAATTGTTCAAATTAAATTGTTTGTTTTGTTTGTTTCTATTGGAAGGATTTAATCATTTGCAATTATGTCTACTTATGATAAGGTAAAAGGTTTAAGTTTCTGTCTCCATATAATATGGTAAATATATCCAATGCAGAAAACATCTACATTTTAAATAGTATTAATAATCATTTGCATATATTTCCGTATATTCCCATATATTCCCGTTAATTCCCAAGGAAAGGTTCCACCTCTGAATAATCCCCTAATATTACATGTTAGAAACTGCTGCTCTGTCAGATCTAGAAGCATTAGCATTTCGCTACACTCGCAATAACATCTGCTAACCATGTGTATGTGAACCAATCAAATTTGATTTGAAGTTGTAGAAACATCTCAAGGATGATCAATGAAAACAGGATGCACCTGAGCTCAATATCGAAATCTCTTAGCAAACGGTCTGACTACTTATGTAAATAATGTATAGTGTTTTCACTTTGTTATTATGGTGTGTAGATTGATGAGGATTTGTTTTTATTTAATCCATTTTAGAATAAGGCTGTAAAGTAACAAAATGTGGAACAAGTCAAGGGGTCTGAATACTTTCCGAAAGCACTGTATGTGGTCTAGTAGTCTACCCGTCTGATTTAGGGTTAGATATCTTGACATATCATTACATTCGGAAAGTGTTCAGACCCCTTGTCTTTGTCCACATTTTTTCCTCACCAATCTACACACAAATACCCCATAATGACAAAGCAAAAACAGGTTTTTAGAAATGTTTTCAGGTTTATAAAAAAAAAAAATGAAATATCACATATACATAAGTATTCAGACCCTTTACTCAGTATTTTGTTGAAGCATCTTTGGCAGTGATTACAGCCTCGAGTCTTCTTGGGTATGACGCTACAAGCTTGGTACACCTGTATTTGGGGAGTTTCTCCATTCTTCTCTGCAGATCCTCTCAAGCTCTGTCAGGTTGGATGGGAAGTGTTGCTGCACAGCTATTTTCAGGTCTCCCCAGAGATGTTCGATCGTCCGGGCTCTGGCTGGGTCATTCAAGGACATTCAGAGACTTGTCCCAAAGCCACTCCTGCGTTGTCTTGGCTGTGTGTTTAGGGTCGTTGTTCTGTTGGAAGGTGAACCTTCGTCCCAGTCGGAACTCTTGAGCGCTCTGGAGCAGGTTTTCATCAAGGAACTCTCTGTACTTTGCTCTGTTCATCTTTGCCTCGATCCTGACTAGTCTCCTAGTCCCTGACGCTGAAAAACATCCTCTCAGCATAATGCTGCCGCCGCCATGCTTCACCGTAGGGATGGTGCCAGGTTTCCTCCAGACGTGACGCTTGGCATTCAGACCAAAGACTTCAATCTTTGTTTCATCAGACCAGAGAATCTTGTTACTCATGGTCTGACAGTCTTTAGGTGCCTTTTAGCAAACTCCAAGCGGGCTGTCATGTGCCTTTTACTGAGGAGTGGCTTCTGTCTGGCCACTCTACCATAAAGGCCTGATTGGTGGAGTGCTGCAGAGATGGTTGTCCTTCTGGAAGGTTCTCCCATCTCCACAGAGGAACTCTAGAGCTCTGTCAGAGTGACCATCAGGTTCTTAGTCACCTCCCTGACCAAGGTCCTTCTCTCTCTCGATTGCTCAGTTTGGCCAGTACTAGTTTGGCGGTTCCAAACTTCTCCCGTTTATGAATGATGGAGGCCACTGTGTTTTTGGGGACCTTCAATGTTGCAGAAATGTTTTGGTACCCTTCCCCAGATCTGTGCCTCGACACAATCCTGTCTCGGCGCTCTACGGACAATTCCTTCAACCTCATGGCTTGGTTTTATTTCTGACATGTAACCCAGTTACGATCTGTTAGGATCAGTTAGGATAGGATCAATCTGTAATCAAACCCATTACAACACTGGATATATACAACCCATTACAACACTGGATATATACATATTATGACATTTGAAATGTCTATTCTTTTGCAACTTTTGTGAGTGTAATGTTTACTGTTAATTAGAGAGGCAGAGAGAGAGAGGCAGAGAGAGAGAGAGAGGCAGAGAGAGAGAGAGGCAGAGAGAGAGAGAGAGGCAGAGAGAGAGAGAGAGGCAGAGAGAGAGAGAGGCAGAGAGAGAGATTTGGAGAGCAGAGAACAATACATTACTCCACTACCCCAGGCTAACCTTGTTGCCTGTCCCTGGAGTCTGCACTGCTCTGCTTGGCACGGACCGATCTGAGTATTGATATAGCATGGCTTGCTGCCTACTGCCCCACCCCCACTGTCATAAACACACATACATCTGCCTTGACAGACAGAATTCTCTCTTTAAGCAAATGGACACTAAATGAAAAAAAGGGAAACAATAGTTTTCACTCACAACATTTAAAAAAAGAATATAGACATTTCAAATGTAATATAATTGGCTATGTACAGTGTTGCAGTATGAAAAGGAAAATAAATAAACATATAAATATAGGTTGTATTTAAAATGGTGTTTGTGCTTCACTGGTCTCCCTTTCTCTCATGACAACAGGTTACACATGTTGCTGCTGTAACTGCACAATGCGCTATTTCACCTAACAACTTTGGGAGTTTATCAATGTTTCATTTGTTTTCAAATTCTTTGTGGGTCTGTGTAATCTGAGGGAAATATATGTCTCTATGGTCATTGGGCAGGAGGTTAGGAAGTGCAGCTCAGTTTCCACCTCATTTTGTGGGCAGTGTTGCACATAGCCTGTCTTCTCTTGAGAGCCAGGTCTGCCTACGCGGCCTCTCTCAATAGCAAGGCAATGCTCACTGAGTCGGTACATTGTCAAAGCTTTCCTTAGGTTTGGGTCAGTCACAGTGGTCAGGTATTCTGCCACTGTGTACTCTCTGTTTAGGGCCAAATAGCATTCCAATTTTCAATTTTTTTTTTGCTAGTTCAATTACAGTGTGTTAAATAGTTATCTTTTTGTTGTCTCGTAATTTGTTTGGGTCTAATTGTGTTGCTGTCCTGGGGCTCTGTGGGGTCTGTTTGTGTTTGTGAACAGAGCCCCAGGACCAGCTTGCTTAGGGGACTCTTCTCCAGGTTCATCTCTCTGTAGGTGATGGCTCTGTTATCGATGTTTTGGGAATCGCTTCCTTTTAGGTGGTTGTAAAGATTGTTGTTTTATTTTACCTCTTTTTCTCACAAATTTCACGGTATTCAATTGGTACGGACTCGGGAGAGGCGAAGAGCTATGCGTCCTCAGAAACATGACCCCGCCAAGCTGCACTGCTTCTTAACCCGGAAGCCAGTCGCACCAATGTGCCGGAGGAAACACCGTCCAACTGGCGACCGTGTCAGCGTGCATGTGTCCATCCCGGGAATCAAGGACATCCCTGCTGGCCAAACCCTCTCCTAACCCGGGCGACACTGGGCCAATTGTACGCCGCCACATGGGTCTACCGGTCGCGGCCAGCAGCGACACAGCCTGGAATCGAACCAGGATCTGTAGTGAAACATGCTAGTACTGCCTTAGACCGCTGCGCCACTCGGGAGCCCTGGTGGTTGTAGAATTTAACGGCCCTTTTCTGGATTTTGATAATTATTGGGTATCGGCCTAATTATTTGGTGTTTTACGTTGTACACAGAGGATATTTCTGCAGAATTCTGCACGCAGAGTCCCAATTTACTGTATATAGCCTGTCTTTTTACTGTTGTTTTATATCTTAACCTACCTATTGTTCACCTAATACCTTTTTTGCACTATTGGTTAGAGCCAGTAAGTAAGCATTTCACTGTAAGGTCTACTACACCTGTTGTATTCAGCATTTCACGGTAAGGTCTACTACACCTGTTGTATTCAGCATTTCACTGTAAGGTCTACTACACCTGTTGTATTCAGCATTTCACTGTGAGGTCCACTACACCTGTTGTATTCAGCATTTCACTGTGAGGTCTACTACACCTGTTGTATTCAGCATTTCACTGTAAGGTCTACTACACCTGTTGTATTCAGCATTTCACTGTGAGGTCTACTACACCTGTTGTATTCAGCATTTCACTGTGAGGTCTACTACACCTGTTGTATTCAGCATTTCACTGTAAGGTCTACTACACCTGTTGTATTCAGCATTTCACGGTAAGGTCTACTACACCTGTTGTATTCAGCATTTCACGGTAAGGTCTACTACACCTGTTGTATTCAGCATTTCACTGTAAGGTCTACTACACCTGTTGTATTCAGCATTTCACTGTGAGGTCCACTACACCTGTTGTATTCAGCATTTCACTGTGAGGTCTACTACACCTGTTGTATTCAGCATTTCACTGTGAGGTCTACTACACCTGTTGTATTCAGCATTTCACTGTGAGGTCTACTACACCTGTTGTATTCAGCGTTTCACTGTGAGGTCTACTACACCTGTTGTATTCAGCATTTCACTGTGAGGTCTACTACACCTGTTGTATTCAGCATTTCACTGTAAGGTCTACTACACCTGTTGTATTCAGCATTTCACTGTGAGGTCTACTACACCTGTTGTATTCAGCATTTCACTGTGAGGTCTACTACACCTGTTGTATTCAGCATTTCACTGTAAGGTCTACTACACCTGTTGTATTCAGCATTTCACTGTGAGGTCTACTACACCTGTTGTATTCAGCATTTCACTGTAAGGTCTACTACACCTGTTGTATTCAGCGCACGTGACAAATAAACTTTGATTTGAATTTGGTGTTTGTCCCCCATAATGGGTTCTATAACTGATTTTGAGGTATTTTTAGCCAGATCCTAATTGGTATGTTGAATTTTATGTTTCTTTTGATGGCATAGAAGGCCCTTCTTGACTCTCAGATCTTTCACAGCTTTGTGGAAGTTACCTGTGGTGCTGATGTTTAGGCCGAGGTAGGTACAGTTTTTTTGTGTGTGTGCTCTAGGGCAACGGTGTCTAGATGGAATTTTTATTTGTGGTTCCTGAGAACTGGACCTTTTTTCGAACACCTTTATTTTTGTCTAACTGAAATCAACTGTCAGGGCCCAGGTCTGTCAGGGCCCAGGTCAGTCAGGGCCCAGGTCTGACAGAATCTGTGCAGAACATCTAGGTGCTGCTGTAGGCCCTCCTTGGTTGGGGACAGAAGCACCAGATCATCAGTAGACATTTGACTTCATATTCTAGTAGGGTGAGGGCCGGGTGCTGCAGACTGTTCTAGTGCCCTCGCCAATTCGTTGATATATATGTTGAAGAGGGTGGGGCTTAAGCTGCATCCCTGTCTTACCCCACGGCCCTGTGGGAAGAAATGTGTATATTGCCAATTTTAACCGCATGCTTGTTTTTTTTTATCAACAAAGCATGAGAAGACTTTGCCTTTGTTTTGGTTTGTTTGTTTGTCAATTAGGGTGTGCAGGGTGAATACGTGGTCTGTCGTATGGTAATTTGGTGAAAAGCCAAATTGACATTTGCTCAGTACATTGTTTTCACTGAGGAAATGTACGAGTCTGCTGTTAATGATAATGCAGAGGATTTTCCCAAGGTTGCTGTTGATGCATATCCCACGGTAGTTATTGGGGTCAAATTTGTCTCCACTTTTGTGGATTGGAGTAATCAGTCCTTGGTTCCAAATATCGGGGAAGATGCCAGAGCTGAGGATGATGTTAAAGAGTTTTAGTATAGCCAATTGGAATTTGTAGTCTGTATATTTGATCATTTCATTGAAGATACCATCAACACCACAGGCCTTTTGGGGTTGGAGGGTTTGTATTTTGTCCTGTAGTTCATTCAATGTAATTGGAGAATCCAGTGGGTTCTGGTAGTCTTTAATAGTTGATTCTAAGATTTGTAATTGATATTGTGTATATTTTTTGCTGTTTGGTCTTTGTTATAGAGCCAAAAAACTGGTTTATTCATACAGCTCCATTTTGGATAGACAACTATTCGTGTTTTTGTTTAGTGTTTTCCAATGTTCCCAGAAGTGGTTAGAGTCTACGGATTCTTCAATTACATTGAGCTGATTTCTGACGCGCTGTTCCTTCTTTTTCCGTAGTGTATTTCTGTATTGTTTTAGTGATTCACCATAGTGAAGGTGTAGACTCAGGTTTTCTGGATCTCTGTTTTTGGCTGGATAGGTTTCTCAATTTCTTTCTTAGTTTGATGAAGAATGTAAAAACCTATTTGTCATTGTTGATCATTTTCTTAGGTTGTCTGCTTGATATTTTTTGATTTGATAGGGAAGCTGAGAGGTCAAATATTATATTGTTTAAGTTTTCTACTGCCAAGTTTACACCTTCACTATTACAGTGAAACATTTTATCCAGGAAGTTGTCTAGAAGGGATTACATTTGTTGTTGCCTAATTGTTTTTTGGTAGGTTTCCACACTACTTTCCTTCCATCTATAGCATTTCTTAATATTATTCAGTTCATTTCGCTTTGATGCCTCATGATTGAGTATTGCTCTGTTCCAAGTAGACTGTGATTTTGCTGTGATCTGATAGGGGTGTTAGTGGGCTGACTGTGAACGCTCTAAGAGACTCTGGGTTGAGGTCAGTGATAAAGTAGTCTACAGTACTACTGCCAAGAGATGAGCTATAGGTGTACCTACCATAGGAGTCCCCTCGAAGCCTACCATTGACTATGTACATACCCAGTGTCCGACAGTGCTGCAGGAGTTGTGACTCGTTTTTGTTGTGTCTAGGGGGGCATATGGGGGAGGGAATGCTGTCACCTCCAGGTAGGTGTTTGACCCCCTGTGTGCTGAGGGTGTCAGGTTCTTGTCCAGTTCTGACATTTAGATCGCCACAGACTATTACATGTCCCTGAGCCTGGAAATGATTGATTTCCCCTTCCATGATGGAGAAGCTGTCTCCATTAAAGTATGGGGATTCTAGTGGGGGGATATAGGTAGCACACAGGAGGACATTTTTCTCTGGTAAGATAATTTCCTTTTGAATTTCTAGCCAAATGTAAAATGTTCCTGTTTTGATTCATTGAATAGAGTGGGTTAGGTCTGCTCTATACCAAATTAGCATCCCCCCCTGAGTCTCTTCCCTGTTTCACACCTGGTAGTTTGGTGGATGGGACTACCAGCTCTCTGTAACCTAGAGGGCAACCAGTGGGTCCGTCTCCTCTATACTAGGATTCTTGTAGGATGACAATGTCTGTATTTCCAATTTCTTTGATGAAGTCTGGGTTTCTGCTCTTCGGGCCCAAGGCAGATGACCTCCGACCTTGTATATTCCAGGATGAGATAGTAAAAGCTTTGTGTTCCATAGTGTCTAGTGTTGTTTTTGTGCGGTTTATGCCCGGACCATCACAGTAGGTGTGAGCAGAGCATGTTGAGCATCTGTTACATACCTCTTATGTCGCATGATGGGACTTGGGCCTTTTGCCCTGCTCACGGCCTGGGTATATGTCCTGCTGCCATTTTGAGGTCTGTCTGTCTCTGTCTGTCTGTCTGTCTCTGTCTGTCTGTCTGTCTGTCTGTCTGTCTGTCTGTCTGTCTGTCTGTCTGTCTGTCTGTCTGTCTGTCTGTCGCCCTGCCTGCCTGCCTGCCTGCCTGCCTGCCTGCCTGCCTGCCTGCCTGCCTGTCTGCCTGCCTGTCTGCCTGTCTGTCTGTCTGTCTGTCTGTCTGTCTGTCTGTCTGTCGCCCTGCCTGCCTGCCTGCCTGCCTGCCTGCCTGTCTGCCTGCCTGCCTGCCTGCCTGCCTGTCTGCCTGCCTGCCTGCCTGTCTGTCTGCCTGCCTGCCTGTCTGTCTGCCTGCCTGCCTGCCTGCCTGCCTGCCTGCCTGTCTGCCTGCCTGCCTGTCTGCCTGTCTGCCTGCGTGTGTGTTTTCCCCCTTCCAAAGTGCCCTTCAAAGCCATCGATTTTAGTTGAACTAATGAGGTTGTTCCATATGGCACACTACTCCCTATGTAGTGCACTACTTTTGCCCAGAGTTTCAGGTTGCCTGATGCCACCAGCTGGGCATCCTATTATATAACATCCTGTAATATAACATCCTGTAATATGGCATCCTGTAATATAACATCCTGTAATATGGCATCCTGTAATATGGCATCCTGTAATATAACATCCTGTAATATGGCATCCTAGTAATATGGCATCCTGTAATATAACATCCTGTAATATGGCATCCTGTAATATAACATCCTGTAATATGGCATCCTGTAATATAACATCCTGTAATATGGCATCCTACAGTATAATATGGCATCCTGTAATATGGCATCCTGTAATATAGCATCCTGTAATATGGCATCCTGTAATATAACATCCTGTAATATGGCATCCTGTAATATAACATCCTGTAATATAACATCCTGTAATATAACATCCTGTAATATGGCATCCTGTAATATAACATCCTGTAATATAACATCCTGTAATATGGCATCCTGTAATATAACATCCTGTAATATGGCATCCTACAGTATAATATGGCATCCTACAGTATAATATGGCATCCTGTAATATGGCATCCTGTAATATGGCATCCTGTAATATAACATCCTGTAATATGGCATCCTGTAATATGGCATCCTGTAATATGGCATCCTGTAATATAACATCCTGTAATATGGCATCCTGTAATATGGCATCCTGTAATATAACATCCTGTAATATGGCATCCTACAGTATAATATGACATCCTGTAATATAACATCCTGTAATATGGCATCCTACAGTATAATATGACATCCTGTAATATAACATCCTGTAATATGGCATCCTACAGTATAATATGGCATCCTGTAATATGGCATCCTGTAATATGGCATCCTTTAATATGGCATCCTTTAATATGGCATCCTGTAATATGGCATCCTGTAATATGGCATCCTACAGTATAATATAACATCCTTTAATATGGCATCCTGTAATATGGCATCCTGTAATATGGCATCCTGTAATATGGCATCCTGTAATATAACATCCTGTAATATGGCATCCTGTAATATGGCATCCTGTAATATGGCATCCTGTAATATAACATCCTGTAATATGGCATCCTGTAATATGGCATCCTGTAATATGGCATCCTGTAATATGGCATCCTGTAATATGGCATCCTTTAATATGGCATCCTGTAATATGGCATCCTGTAATATAACATCCTGTAATATGGCATCCTGTAATATGGCATCCTATAATATGGCATCCTGTAATATGGCATCCTGTAATATGGCATCCTGTAATATGGCATCCTTTAATATGGCATCCTGTAATATGGCATCCTACAGTATAATATGGCATCCTACAGTATAATATGGCATCCTACAGTATAATATGGCATCCTATAATATGGCATCCTGTAATATGGCATCCTGTAATATAACATCCTGTAATATGGCATCCTACAGTGTAATATAGCATCCTGTAATATAACATCCTGTAATATGGCATCCTGTAATATGGCATCCTGTAATATAACATCCTGTAATATAACATCCTGTAATATAACATCCTGTAATATAACATCCTGTAATATAACATCCTGTAATATGGCATCCTGTAATATGGCATCCTGTAATATGGCATCCTGTAATATAACATCCTGTAATATGGCATCCTACAGTGTAATATAACATCCTGTAATATGGCATCCTGTAATATAACATCCTGTAATTTAACATCCTGTAATATAACATCCTGTAATATGGCATCCTGTAATATGGCATCCTGTAATATGGCATCCTGTAATATAACATCCTGTAATATGGCATCCTGTAATATGGCATCCTGTAATATAACATCCTGTAATATAACATCCTGTAATATAATATCCTGTAATATGGCATCCTATAATATGGCATCCTGTAATATGGCATCCTGTAATATAACATCCTATAATATGGCATCCTGTAATATAACATCCTGTAATATAACATCCTATAATATGGCATCCTGTAATATAACATCCTGTAATATGGCATCCTGTAATATAACATCCTATAATATAACATCCTGTAATATTGCATCCTGTAATATGGCATCCTGTAATATGGCATCCTACAGTATAATATAACATCCTGTAATATGGCATCCTGTAATAAAACATCCTGTAATATAACATCCTATAATATGGCATCCTGTAATATAACATCCTATAATTTACATTTTACATTTACATTACATTTTAGTTATTTAGCAGACGCTCTTATCCAGAGCGACTTACAGTAGTGAGTGCATACATTTCATACATTTTTTTTTCTTCCCGTACTGGTCCCCCGTGGGAATCAAACCCACAACCCTGGCGTTGCAAACACCATGCTCTACCAACTGAGCCACACGGGACCTAATATAACATCCTGTAATATTGCATCCTGTAATATGACATCCTGTAATATGGCATCCTGTAATATGGCATCCTACAGTATAATATGACATCCTGTAATATGACATCCTGTAATATGGCATCCTGTAATATGGCATCCTACAGTATAATATGACATCCTGTAATATAACATCCTGTAATATGGCATCCTACAGTATAATATGGCATCCTGTAATATGGCATCCTGTAATATGGCATCCTTTAATATGGCATCCTTTAATATGGCATCCTGTAATATGGCATCCTGTAATATGGCATCCTACAGTATAATATGGCATCCTGTAATATGGCATCCTGTAATATGGCATCCTGTAATATGGCATCCTGTAATATAACATCCTGTAATATGGCATCCTGTAATATGGCATCCTGTAATATGGCATCCTGTAATATAACATCCTGTAATATGGCATCCTGTAATATGGCATCCTGTAATATGGCATCCTGTAATATGGCATCCTGTAATATGGCATCCTGTAATATGGCATCCTGTAATATAACATCCTGTAATATGGCATCCTGTAATATGGCATCCTATAATATGGCATCCTGTAATATGGCATCCTGTAATATGGCATCCTGTAATATGGCATCCTTTAATATGGCATCCTGTAATATGGCATCCTACAGTATAATATGGCATCCTACAGTATAATATGGCATCCTACAGTATAATATGGCATCCTATAATATGGCATCCTGTAATATGGCATCCTGTAATATAACATCCTGTAATATGGCATCCTACAGTGTAATATAGCATCCTGTAATATAACATCCTGTAATATAACATCCTGTAATATGGCATCCTATAATATGGCATCCTGTAATATAACATCCTGTAATATAACATCCTGTAATATAACATCCTGTAATATAACATCCTGTAATATGGCATCCTGTAATATGGCATCCTGTAATATGGCATCCTGTAATATGGCATCCTGTAATATGGCATCCTACAGTGTAATATAACATCCTGTAATATGGCATCCTGTAATATAACATCCTGTAATTTAACATCCTGTAATATAACATCCTGTAATATGGCATCCTGTAATATGGCATCCTGTAATATGGCATCCTGTAATATAACATCCTGTAATATGGCATCCTGTAATATGGCATCCTGTAATATAACATCCTGTAATATAACATCCTGTAATATAACATCCTGTAATATAACATCCTGTAATATGGCATCCTATTATATAACATCCTGTAATATGGCATCCTGTAATATGGCATCCTGTAATATGGCATCCTATTATATAACATCCTGTAATATGGCATCCTGTAATATGGCATCCTGTAATATGGCATCCTATAATATGGCATCCTGTAATATGGCATCCTATAATATGGCATCCTGTAATATGGCATCCTGTAATATGGCATCCTGTAATATAACATCCTGTAATATAACATCCTGTAATATAACATCCTGTAATATGGCATCCTGTAAAATGGCATCCTGTAATATAACATCCTGTAATTTAACATCCTGTAATATGGCATCCTGTAATATAACATCCTGTAATATGGCATCCTGTAATATAACATCCTATAATATGGCATCCTGTAATATGGCATCCTATAATATGGCATCCTGTAATATAACATCCTGTAATATAACATCCTGTATTATGGCATCCTGTATTATGGCATCCTGTAATATAACATCCTATAATATGGCATCCTGTAATATGGCATCCTGTAATATAACATCCTATAATATGGCATCCTACAGTGTAATATAACATCCTGTAATATGGCATCCTGTAATATAACATCCTGTAATTTAACATCCTGTAATATAACATCCTGTAATATGGCATCCTGTAATATGGCATCCTGTAATATGGCATCCTGTAATATAACATCCTGTAATATGGCATCCTACAGTGTAATATGGCATCCTGTAATATAACATCCTGTAATATGGCATCCTTTAATATGGCATCCTGTAATATAACATCCTGTAATATGGCATCCTACAGTGTAATATGGCATCCTGTAATATGGCATCCTGTAATATGGCATCCTGTAATATGGCAATCCTGTAATATAACATCCTGTAATATGGCATCCTGTATTATAACATCCTGTAATATGGCATCCTGTAATATGGCATCCTGTAATATGGCATCCTGTAATATGGCATCCTGTAATATGGCATCCTATAATATGGCATCCTGTAATATGGCATCCTGTAATATGGCATCCTGTAATATAACATCCTGTAATATGGCATCCTGTAATATGGCATCCTGTAATATGGCATCCTGTAATATGGCATCCTGTAATATGGCATCCTATAATATGGCATCCTTTAATATGGCATCCTGTAATATGGCATCCTGTAATATAACATCCTGTAATATGGCATCCTGTAATATGGCATCCTGTAATATGGCATCCTGTAATATAACATCCTGTAATATGGCATCCTGTAATATGGCATCCTGTAATATGGCATCCTGTAATATGGCATCCTATAATATGGCATCCTGTAATATGGCATCCTGTAATATGGCATCCTGTAATATGGCATCCTGTAATATGGCATCCTATAATATGGCATCCTTTAATATGGCATCCTGTAATATGGCATCCTGTAATATAACATCCTGTAATATGGCATCCTGTAATATGGCATCCTGTAATATGGCATCCTGTAATATGGCATCCTGTAATATGGCATCCTATAATATGGCATCCTTTAATATGGCATCCTGTAATATGGCATCCTGTAATATGGCATCCTATAATATGGCATCCTTTAATATGGCATCCTATAATATGGCATCCTGTAATATGGCATCCTGTAATATGGCATCCTGTAATATGGCATCCTATAATATGGCATCCTTTAATATGGCATCCTGTAATATAACATCCTGTAATATGGCATCCTGTAATATGGCATCCTGTAATATGGCATCCTGTAATATGGCATCCTATAATATGGCATCCTGTAATATGGCATCCTGTAATATGGCATCCTGTAATATGGCATCCTATAATATGGCATCCTGTAATATGGCATCCTGTAATATGGCATCCTACAGTATAATATGGCATCCTACAGTATAATATGGCATCCTACAGTATAATATGGCATCCTATAATATGGCATCCTGTAATATGGCATCCTGTAATATAACATCCTGTAATATGGCATCCTACAGTGTAATATAGCATCCTGTAATATAACATCCTTTAATATAACATCCTGTAATATGGCATCCTGTAATATGGCATCCTGTAATATAACATCCTGTAATATAACATCCTGTAATATAACATCCTGTAATATGGCATCCTATAATATGGCATCCTGTAATATGGCATCCTGTAATATAACATCCTGTAATATGGCATCCTACAGTGTAATATAACATCCTGTACTATGGCATCCTGTAATATAACATCCTGTAATTTAACATCCTGTAATATAACATCCTGTAATATAACATCCTGTAATATGGCATCCTGTAATATGGCATCCTGTAATATGGCATCCTGTAATATAACATCCTGTAATATGGCATCCTGTAATATGGCATCCTGTAAAATAACATCCTGTAATATGGCATCCTGTAATATAACATCCTGTAATATAACATCCTGTAATATAATATCCTGTAATATGGCATCCTGTAATATAACATCCTGTAATATAACATCCTATAATATGGCATCCTGTAATATAACATCCTATAATATAACATCCTGTAATATAACATCCTGTAATATGGCATCCTGTAATATAACATCCTATAATATAACATCCTGTAATATTGCATCCTGTAATATGGCATCCTGTAATATAACATCCTATAATATGGCATCCTGTAATATAACATCCTATAATATGGCATCCTGTATTATGGCATCCTGTAATATAACATCCTATAATATGGCATCCTGTAATATGGCATCCTGTAATATGGCATCCTGTAATATAACATCCTGTAATATAACAGTGCTGTTGCCTTGTCAGCGGGCTGCACAGGGCAGTGCTTGACAGTCACTCACTACAACACCATGTGTGTGTCCCAAATAGCACCCTAATCCCTATATAGTGCACTACTTTAGACCAGGTCCTATATAGTACACTACTTTAGACCAGGTCCTATATAGTACACTACTTTAGACCAAGTCTTATATAGTGCACTACTTTAGACCAGAGTGCTATGGGCCTGCGTCAGCATTTGGTTTCAGAATGACTCTCGTTTCCTTTATTATTGTTAATTGTTAATAGTTGTGATGCTGCTGCAAAGCTGGGCTTCTACTGAAAGGGATGATTTGATTAGCTACCACAGAATTCCTTATTTCCTAAAGTTCCAGTGATTGGTGGAGCTAGACAGACAGACATGGTGTGGCTAGTAGGATAGCTGTCCTATTTTATTATTTGACCTTCTGTTGATGCAGTGTTTCCACTATATGTATTTAGCAACAGCACATGGCCACTGCTAGCTAAATCATGGCTGCCTCGTCCGATTTTTTGGGAGGGGAGGGTAAAACATTTTCAGTGAAAGCTTAATAAATGACTAAAACCAGATATTAACTATGTAATAAAGATAATGAACCTTTTATATATTTTTAAAATAAGATCATCTTTGAGAACTAACAATCACCAAAATAAAAACGAGACAGTCGTGGAGAATCTAAAATTCCCAAAATGTCAAGCCATGGGGCCCACATTGATTTTGTTATAATGTTTGAGTCACTCAGATAGCATAACAACACAGCATAAGCCATGGCAGAATGTGTAGAACAGCATAAATTGTTTTAGAACTGTAAAATGTTCTCTCCGCCCCATGGCAGAATGTGTAGAAAAGCAGGAAAATAGTTTTAAAACTGTAAAATGTTCTCTCCGCCCCATGGCAGAATGTGTAGAAAAGCAGGAAAATAGTTTTAAAACTGTAAAATGTTCTCTCCGCCCCATGGCAGAATGTGTAGAAAAGCAGGAAAATAGTTTTAAAACTGTAAAATGTTCTCTCCGCCCCATGGCAGAATGTGTAGAAAAACAGGAAAATAGTTTTAAAACTGTAAAATGTTCTCTCCGTCCCATGGCAGAATGTGTAGAAAAGCAGGAAAATTGTTTTAAAACTGTAAAATGTTCTCTCCGTCCCATGGCAGAATGTGTAGAAAAGCAGGAAAATTGTTTTAAAACTGTAAAATGTTCTCTCCGTCCCATGGCAGAATGTGTAGAAAAGCAGGAAAATAGTTTTAACACTGTAAAATGTTCTCTCCGTCCCATGGCAGAATGTGTAGAAAAGCAGGAAAATAGTTTTAAAACTGCAAAATGTTGTCTCTGAGGCCAAGAGGAGGGACTCTAAAACTGTGCCACTGGCCACGCCCACTACCCCTCCACGCTGACTTTGCCACCAATGCTGAGTAAACTCCTGGAAACTGTGATGGTCTGGGGGTTGGTGTGATGGTGTGATGGTCTGGGGGATGGTGTGATGGACTGGGGGGTGGTGTGATGGTCTGGGGGGTGGTGTGATGGTCTGGGGGATGGTGTGATGGTCTGGGGGTTGGTGTGATGGTGTGATGGTCTGGGGGGTGGTGTGATGGTCTGGGGGTTGGTGGGATGGTGTGATGGACTGGGGGATGGTGTGATGGTCTGGGGGATGGTGTGATGGTCTGGGGGATGGTGTGATGGTCTGGGGGATGATGTGATGGTCTGGGGGGTGGTGTGATGGTCTGGGGGATGGTGTGATGGTCTGGGGGATGATGTGATGGTCTGGGGGATGGTGTGATGGTCTGGGGGATGGTGTGATGGTCTGGGGGGTGGTGTGATGGTCTGGGGGATGATGTGATGGTCTGGGGGATGGTGTGATGGTCTGGTGGGATGGTGTGATGGTCTGGGGGATGGTGTGATGGTCTGGGGGATGGTGTGATGGTCTGGGGGATGGTGTGATGGTCTGGGGGATGGTGTGATGGTCTGGGGGGTGGTGTGATGGTGTGATGGTCTGGGGGATGGTGTGATGGTCTGGGGGATGGTGTGATGGTCTGGGGGGTGGTGTGATGGTCTGGGGGATGGTGTGATGGTCTGGGGGGTGGTGTGATGGTCTGGGGGATGGTGTGATGGTCTGGGGGATGGTGTGATGGTCTGGTGGGATGGTGTGATGGTCTGGGGGGTGGTGTGATGGTGTGATGGTCTGGGGGATGGTGTGATGGTCTGGGGGATGGTGTGATGGTCTGGGGGGTGGTGTGATGGTCTGGGGGGTGGTGTGATGGTGTGATGGTCTGGGGGATTGTGTGATGGTGTGATGGTCTGGTGGGATGGTGTGATGGTCTGGGGGGTGGTGTGATGGTCTGGTGGGATGGTGTGATGGTCTGGGGGATGGTGTGATGGTCTGGGGGGTGGTGTGATGGTCTGGGGGTTGGTGTGATGGTGTGATGGTCTGGGGGATGGTGTGATGGTTTGGGGGATGGTGTGATGGTCTGGGGGATGGTGGGATGGTGTGATGGTCTGGGGAAACTATGATTGGTCTGGGGGATGGTGGGATGGTTTGGGGGATGGTGGGATGGTGTGATGGTCTGGGGGGTGGTGTGATGGACTGGGGGATGGTGGGATGGTCTGATGGTGTGATGGTCTGGTGGGATGGTGTGATGATCTGGGGGATGGTGTGATGGACTGGGGGATGGTGTGATGGTTTGGGGGATGGTGTGATGGTCTGGGGGATGGTGTGATGGTCTGGGGGGTGGTGTGATGGTCTGGGGGATGATGTGATGGTTTGGGGGATGGTGTGATGGTGTGATGTTCTGGGGGGTGGTGTGATGGTTTGGGGGATGGTGTGATGGTGTGATGGTCTGGGGGATGGTGGGATGGTGTGATGGTTTGGGGAAACTATGATTGGTCTGGGGGATGATGTTGCACTGTGATTGGCTTATCCCAGAGAGACCCACCCCAGAGCACAATCTCATGAATGGATCCGCCTCTCATCAATCAGAAGCTTTGTTCCATTGTTTTCTCCCCCACCTTCTGTATCCCGTCTCCCACACACGCCCTCACCCCTCCCTCCCTCTCTCCTTGTCCTCCCCTGATTCCCATCCCCCTCTCCGGCCTTTTGAACTCCCAGATGAGGACAGAGGAACCACTTTTACACACACACACACACACACACACACACACACACACAGCATATGTTTTACTATCCTTGTGGGGAACAGAAATTGATTTCCATTCAAAAATCAAAATCCTATTTTGCCTAACCCTAACCTTAACCCCTGAACCTAACTCCTGACTTTCATTCAGCCACACAGACCGTCTTTGGTGCACTGAGGAAGAAGGGATTCTGAAAGCGGTCATTGAGGTATTTAAAAGGGTGAACACACTGTCAGGCCTCACCCAGGACAGATCACCCTACCCCTACCCCTTAACCCACCTGCTCCTTACAGGATCCTGGGATCAGACATCTAAACCACTAACCTCAAACTCCATAACACTCCCTGCAGAACCCTGGACTCTGGCACTGAATCCAGAGTGAACAGCCCACACCCAATTTGAACCCTTTCCCTAATCCAGGTCCGTATACCCCCATCCCTGCCCTCCAACCTCAGACATTTCCCAGAACCCCATTTTCAATACCGTATAAAATAAGAGTCAAGGGGTCTGAATACTTTCCGAAGGCACTGTATATATACAGTCGTGGCCAAAGGTTTTGAGAATGACACAAATATTAATTTTCACAAAGTTTGCTGCTTCAGTGTCTTTAGATATTTTTGTCAGATGTTACTATGGAATACTGAAGTATAATTACAAGCGTTTCATAAAGTGTCAAAGGCTTTTATTGACAATTACATGAAGTTGATGCAAAGAGTCAATATTTGCAGTGTTGACCCTTCTTTTTCAAGACCTCTGCAATCCGCCCTGGCATGCTGTCAATTAACTTCTGGGCCACATCCTGACTGATAGCAGCCCATTATTGCATAATCAATGCTTGGAGTTTGTCAGAATTTGTGGGTTTTTGTTTGTCCACCCGCCTCTTGAGGATTGACCACAAGTTCTCAATGGGATTAAGGTCTGGGGAGTTTCCTGGCCATGGACCCAAAATATCGATGTTTTGTTCCCCGAGTCACGTAGTTATCACTTTTGCCTTATGGCAAGGTGCTCCATCATGCTGGAAAAGGCATTGTTCGTCACCAAACTGTTCCTGGATGGTTGGGAGAAGTTGCTCTCGGAGGATGTGTTGGTACCATTCTTTATTGATGGCTGTGTTCTTAGACAAAATTGTGAGTGAGCCCACTCCCTTGGCTGAGAAGCAACCCCACACATGAATGGTCTCAGGATGCTTTACTGTTGGCATGACACAGGACTGATGGTAGTGCTCACCTTGTCTTCTCCGGACAAGCTTTTTTCCGGATGCCCCAAACAATCGGAAAGGGGATTCATCAGAGAAAATGACTTTACCCCAGTCCTCAGCAGTCCAATCCATGTACCTTTTGCAAAATATCAGTTTGTCCCTGATGTTTTTCCTGGAGAGAAGTGGCTTCTTTACTGCCGTTCTTGACACCAGGCCATCATCCAAAAGTCTTTGCCTCACTGTGCGTGCAGATGCACTCACACCTGCCTGCTGCCATTCCTGAGCAAGCTCTGTATTGGTGGTGCCCCGATCCCGCAGCTGAATCAACTTTAGGAGACGGTCCTGGCGCTTGCTGGACTTTCTTGGTCGCCCTGAAGCCTTCTTCACAACAATTGAACCGCTCTCCTTGAAGTTCTTGATGATCTGATAAATGGTTGATTTCGGTGCAATCTTACTGGCAGCAGTATCTTTGCCTGTGAAACCCTTTTTGTGCAAAGCAATGATGACGGCACGTGTTTCCTTGCAGGTAACCATGGTTGACAGAGGAAGAACAATGATTCCAAGAACCACCCTCCTTTTGAAGCTTCCAGTCTGTTATTCGAACTCAATCAGCATGACAGAGTGATCTCCAGCCTTGTCCTCGTCAACACTCACACCTGTGTTAACGAGGGAATCACTGACATGATGTCAGCTGGTCCTTTTGTGGCAGGGCTGAAATGCAGTGGAAATGTTTTTTGGGGATTTACTTCCTTTGTATGGCAAAGAGGGACTTTGCAATTAATTGCAATTCATCTGATCACTCTTCATAACATTCTGGAGTATATGCAAATTGCTATCCATACAAACTGAGGCAGCAGACTTTGTGAAAATTAATATTTGTGCCATTCTCAAAACTTTTGGCCATGACTGTACAGTACCAGTCAAAAGTTTGGACACACCTCTCATTCAAGGGTTTTTCTTTATTTTTACTATTTTCTACATTGTAGAATAATAGTGAAGACATCAAAACTATGAAATAACACATATGGAATCATGTAGTAACCAAAAAAGTGTTAAACAAATGAAAATATATTTTATATTTGAGATTCTTCAAAGTATCCACCCTTTGCCTTGATGACAGCTTTGCACACTCTTGGCTTTCTCTCAACCAGATTCATGAGGTCATCACCTGGAATGCATTTCAATTAACAGGTGTGCCTTGTTAAAAGTTAATTAGTAGAATTTCTTTCCTTCTTAATGTGTTTGAGTCAATCAGTTGTGTTGTGACAAGGTAGGGGTGGTATACAGAAGATAGCCCTATTTGGTATAAGACCAAGTCCATATTATGGCAAGAACAGCTCCAATAAGCAAAGAGAAATGACATGAAGGTCAGTCAATTCTGAAAATGTCAAGAACTTTCACAGTTTCTTCAAGTGCAGTCGCAAAAACCATCAAGCACTATGATGAAACTGGCTCTCATGAGGACCAGCACAGGAAATGAAGACCCAGAGTTTCCTTTGCTGCAGAAGATAAGTTCATTGAATGAGAGGTGTGTCAACTTTTGACTGGTACTGTATATATACAGTGCCTTCGGAAAGTATTCAGACCCCTTGACTTTTTCCACATTTTGTTACGTTACAGCCTTATTTTCAAATGGATTTAATAAAAAAAATCCTCAGCAATTTACACATACTACACCATAATGACAAAGCAAAAACAGGTTTTTAGACATTTTTGCAAATGTGTATATAAAAAAAAATCATAATTATTTTATTTACACTTATTTACATCAGTATTCAGACCCTTTGTTATATCAGTCGAAATTGATATCAGGTGCATCCTGCTTCCATTGATCATCCTTGAGATGTTTCTACAACTTGATTGGAGTCCACCTGTGGTAAATTCAATTGATTGGACATGATTTGGAAAGGCACACACCTGTCTATAAAAGGTCCCACAGTTGACATTGAATGTCAGAGCAAAAACCAAACCATGAGGTTGAAGTAATTGTCCATTGAGCTCTGAGACAGGATTGTGTCGAGGCACAGATCTGGAGAAGGGACCCAAAAAATGTCTGCAGCATTGAAGGCCCCCAAGAACACAGTGGCCTCCATCATTCTTAAATGGAAGAAGTTTGGAACCACCAAGACTCTTCCTAGAGCTGGCCGCCCGGACAAACTGAGCAATCAGGGGGAGAAGGGCCTTGGTCTGGGAGGTGACCAAGAACCCGATGGTCACTCTGACAGAGCTCCAGAGTTCCTCTGTGGAGATGTGAGAACCTTCCAGAAGGACAACCATCTCTGCAGCACTCCACTAATCAGGCCTTCTGACAGAGCTCCAGATTTCCTCTTTGGAGTTTAGTCTCTGGTACTGTAGAGTAGGATGTAGTCTCTGGTACTGTAGAGTAGGATGTAGTCTCTGGTACTGTAGAGTAGGATGTAGTCTCTGGTACTGTAGAGTAGGATGTAGTCTCTGGTACTGTAGAGTAGGATGTAGTCTCTGGTACTGTAGAGTAGGATGTAGTCTCTGGTACTGTAGAGTAGGATGTAGTCTCTGGAACTGTAGAGTAGGATGTAGTCTCTGGTACTGTAGAGTAGGATGTAGTCTCTGGTGCTGTAGAGTAGGATGTAGTCTCTGGAACTGTAGAGTAGGATGTAGTCTCTGGTACAGTACTGTAGAGTAGGATGTAGTCTCTGGTACTGTAGAGTAGGATGTAGTCTCTGGTACTGTAGAGTAGGATGTAGTCTCTGGTACTGTAGAGTAGGATGTAGTCTCTGGAACTGTAGAGTAGGATGTAGTCTCTGGTACTGTAGAGTAGGATGTAGTCTCTGGTACTGTAGAGTAGGATGTAGTCTCTGGTACTGTAGAGTAGGATGTAGTCTCTGGAACTGTAGAGTAGGATGTAGTCTCTGGTACTGTAGAGTAGGATGTAGTCTCTGGTACTGTAGAGTAGGATGTAGTCTCTGGAACTGTAGAGTAGGATGTAGTCTCTGGTACTGTAGAGTAGGATGTAGTCTCTGGTACAGTAGAGTAGGATGTAGTCTCTGGAACTGTAGA
>NC_138310.1:93827483-93877483 GCF_965601325.2 Salmo salar
GAACTAGGAATAGATATAGTCCTTGGTTCACCCCAGACCTGTCTGCCCTTGACCAGCACAAAAACATCCTGTGGCGTTCTGCATTAGCATCGAATAGCCCCCACGATATGCAACTTTTCAGGGAAGTTAGGAACAAATATACACAGGCAGTTAAAAAAGCCAAGGCTAGCTTTTTCAAACAGAAATGTGCTTCCTGTAGTACTAACTCAAAGTTCTGAGACACTGTAAAGTGCATGGAGAATAAGAGCACCTCCTTCCAGCTGCCCACTGCTCTGAGGTTAGGAAACACTGTTACCACCGATAAATCCACTATAATTAATCATTTCAATAAGCATTTTTCTACAGCTGGCCATGCTTTCCACCTGGCTACCCCTACCCCGGTCAACTGCCCGGCACCCTCCACAGCAACCCGCCAATGCCCACACCACTTCTCCTTCACCCAAATCCAGATAGCTGTTGTTCTGAAAGAGCTGCAAAATCTGGACCCCTACAAATCAGCTGGGCTAGACAATCTGGATCCTCTCTTTCTAAAAATATCTGCCGAAATTGTTGCAAACCGTATTACTAGCCTGTTCAACCTCTCTTTCGTATCGTCTGAGATCCCCAAAGATTGGAAAGCTGCCACGGTCATCCCCCTCTTCAAAGGGGTGACACTCTAGACCCAAACTGCTACAGACCTATATATATCCTACCCTGTCTTTCTAAGGTCTTCGAAAGCCAAGTTAACAAACAGATTACCGACCATTTCGAATCCCACCGTACCTTCTCCGCTATGCAATCTGGTTTCAGAACTGGTCATGGGTGCACCTCAGCCACGTTCAAGGTCCTAAACGACATCATAACCGCCATCGATAAGAGACATTACTGTGCAGCCGTATTCATCGACCTGGCCAAGGCTTTCGACTCTGTCAATCACCACATTCTTACTGGCTGACTCGACAGCCTTGGTTTCTCAAATGATTGCCTCGCCTACTTCTCAGATAGAGTTCAGTGTGTCAAATCGGAGGGCCTGTTGTCCGGACCTCTGGCAGTCTCTATGGGGGTGCCACAGGGTTCAATTCTCGGGCCGACTCTTTTCTCTGTATACATCAATGATGTCGCTCTTGCTGCTGGTGATTCTCTGATCCACCTCTACGCAGATGACAGCATTCTGTATACTTCTGTCCCTTCTTTGGACACTGTGTTAACTACCCTCCAGATGAGCTTCAATGCCATTCAACTCTCCTTCCGTGGCCTCCAACTGCTCTTAAACGCAAATCAAACTAAATACAAGCTATTCAATCGATCACTACCCGCACCTGCCCGCCCACCCAGCATCACTACTCTGGACGGTTCTGACTTAGAATATGTGGACAACTACAAATACCTAGGTGTCTGGTTAGACTGAAGCTGGAGACCCATATCTCCCTCACTAGCTTTAAGCACCAGCTGTCAGAGCAGCTCACAGATCACTGCACCTGTACATAGCCCATCTGTAAACAGCCCATCTATCTACCTACCTCATCCCCATACTGTATTTATTTATTTATTTATTTTGCTCCTTTGCACCCCAGTATCTCTACTTGCACATTCATCTTCTGCACATCCATCATTCCAGTGTTTAATTGATATATTGTGATTACTTCGCCACCATGGCCTATTTATTGTCTTAATTTACCTCATTTGAACTGTATATAGACTTTTTGTTTTCTTTTGTTCTACTGTATTATTGACTGTATGTTTGTTTTACTCCATGTGTAACTCTGTGTTGTTGTATGTGTTGAATTGCTATGCTTTATCTTGGTCAGGTCGCAGTTACAAATGAGAACTTGTTCTCAACTAGCCTACCTGGTTAAATAAAGGTGAAATAAAATACTTTTTTTTAAAGTACTAGATTCATTCTCTGATCCTTTGTTTGGGTGGACAACATGTCAGTTCCTGCTGCAAGAGCTCTGATAGGTTGAAGGCCGCCCTCCGGAAGTTGTCATAATTACTGTGTAAGTCTATGGAAGGCGGGTGAGAACCATGAGCCTCCTAGGTTTTGTATTGAAGTCAATTTACCCAGAGGAGGACGGAAGCTAGCTGTCCTCCTGCAACACCATGGTGCTACCCTACAGAGTGTTGTTGAGGCTACTGCAGACCTGATTTACAAAATAGTGCGTTTTAATCAATTATTTGGTGACATGAATATATTTAGTATATTTTCATCTAAAAAGGATAACTTTTTAAGTGTTTTACCATTTTTATTTGTTATTAAATTCACTGAGGAGAAGGGTTCTCCCCTGACACACACGCTATGACATGTACTACACGCGTGTGTATGACGGTATTGTAAATGTTGTATTGTAGATGACGTATGTAGTGGTGTAAAAATGTTATGTGTTAGTCACCACCATCCAATAACTTCAGTTAGTCCCCACTGTCCACCATCACCAGTTAGTCCCCACTGTCCACCATCACCAGTTAGTCCCCACTGTCCACCATCACCAGTTAGTCCCCACTGTCCACCCATCACCAGTTAGTCCCCACTGTCCACCATCACCAGCTAGTCCCCACTGTCCACCATCACCAGCTAGTCCCCACTGTCCACCCATCACCAGTTAGTCCCCACTGTCCACCATCACCAGTTAGTCCCCACTGTCCACCATCACCAGTTAGTCCCCACTGTCCACCATCACCAGTTAGTCCCCACTGTCCACCCATCACCAGTTAGTCCCCACTGTCCACCATCACCAGTTAGTCCCCACTGTCCACCATCACCAGTTAGTCCCCACTGTCCACCATCACCAGTTAGTCCCCACTGTCCACCATCACCAGCTAGTCCCCACTGTCCACCATCACCAGTTAGTCCCCACTGTCCACCCATCACCAGTTAGTCCCCACTGTCCACCATCACCAGTTAGTCCCCACTGTCCACCATCACCAGTTAGTCCCCACTGTCCACCATCACCAGTTAGTCCCCACTGTCCACCCATCACCAGTTAGTCCCCACTGTCCACCATCACCAGTTAGTCCCCACTGTCCACCATCACCAGTTAGTCCCCACTGTCCACCATCACCAGTTAGTCCCCACTGTCCACCCATCACCAGTTAGTCCCCACTGTCCACCATCACCAGCTAGTCCCCACTGTCCACCATCACCAGCTAGTCCCCACTGTCCACCATCACCAGTTAGTCCCCACTGTCCACCATCACCAGTTAGTCCCCACTGTCCACCATCACCAGCTAGTCCCCACTGTCCACCATCACCAGTTAGTCCCCACTGTCCACCATCACCAGTTAGTCCCCACTGTCCACCATCACCAGTTAGTCCCCACTGTCCACCATCACCAGCTAGTCCCCACTGTCCACCATCACCAGCTAGTCCCCACTGTCCACCATCACCAGTTAGTCCCCACTGTCCACCATCACCAGTTAGTCCCCACTGTCCACCATCACCAGTTAGTCCCCACTGTCCACCCATCACCAGTTAGTCCCCACTGTCCACCATCACCAGTTAGTCCCCACTGTCCACCATCACCAGCTAGTCCCCACTGTCCACCCATCACCAGTTAGTCCCCACTGTCCACCCATCACCAGTTAGTCCCCACTGTCCCACCATCACCAGTTAGTCCCCACTGTCCACCATCACCAGTTAGTCCCCACTGTCCACCATCACCAGTTAGTCCCCACTGTCCACCATCACCAGTTAGTCCCCACTGTCCCACCATCACCAGTTAGTCCCCACTGTCCACCATCACCAGTTAGTCCCCACTGTCCACTATCACCAGCTAGTCCCCACTGTCCACCATCACCAGTTAGTCCCCACTGTCCACCATCACCAGCTAGTCCCCACTGTCCACCATCACCATTTAGTCCCCACTGTCCACCATCACCATTTAGTCCCCACTGTCCACCATCACCAGTTAGTCCCCACTGTCCACCATCACCAGTTAGTCCCCACTGTCCCACCATCACCAGTTAGTCCCCACTGTCCACCATCACCAGTTAGTCCCCACTGTCCACCATCACCAGTTAGTCCCCACTGTCCACCATCACCAGTTAGTCCCCACTGTCCACCATCACCAGTTAGTCCCCACTGTCCACCATCACCAGTTAGTCCCCACTGTCCACCATCACCAGTTAGTCCCCACTGTCCACCATCACCAGTTAGTCCCCACTGTCCACCCATCACCAGTTAGTCCCCACTGTCCACCATCACCAGCTAGTCCCCACTGTCCACCATCACCAGCTTAGTCCCCACTGTCCACCATCACCAGTTAGTCCCCACTGTCCACCATCACCAGTTAGTCCCCACTGTCCACCATCACCAGTTAGTCCCCACTGTCCACCATCACCAGCTAGTCCCCACTGTCCACCATCACCAGCTAGTACCCACTGTCCACCATCACCAGTTAGTCCCCACTGTCCACCATCACCAGTTAGTCCCCACTGTCCACCATCACCAGTTAGTCCCCACTGTCCACCCATCACCAGCTAGTCCCCACTGTCCACCATCACCAGTTAGTCCCCACTGTCCACCATCACCAGTTAGTCCCCACTGTCCACCATCACCAGTTAGTCCCCACTGTCCACCATCACCAGCTAGTCCCCACTGTCCACCATCACCAGTTAGTCCCCACTGTCCACCCATCACCAGTTAGTCCCCACTGTCCACCATCACCAGTTAGTCCCCACTGTCCACCATCACCAGTTAGTCCCCACTGTCCACCATCACCAGTTAGTCCCCACTGTCCACCATCACCAGTTAGTCCCCACTGTCCACCATCACCAGTTAGTCCCCACTGTCCACCCATCACCAGTTAGTCCCCACTGTCCACCATCACCAGTTAGTCCCCACTGTCCACCCATCACCAGTTAGTCCCCACTGTCCACCATCACCAGTTAGTCCCCACTGTCCACCCATCACCAGTTAGTCCCCACTGTCCACCATCACCAGTTAGTCCCCACTGTCCACCCATCACCAGTTAGTCCCCACTGTCCACCATCACCAGTTAGTCCCCACTGTCCACCATCACCAGCTAGTCCCCACTGTCCACCATCACCAGCTAGTCCCCACTGTCCACCATCACCAGTTAGTCCCCACTGTCCACCCATCACCAGTTAGTCCCCACTGTCCACCATCACCAGTTAGTCCCCACTGTCCACCATCACCAGTTAGTCCCCACTGTCCACCATCACCAGTTAGTCCCCACTGTCCACCATCACCAGTTAGTCCCCACTGTCCACCATCACCAGTTAGTCCCCACTGTCCACCATCACCAGTTAGTCCCCACTGTCCACCATCACCAGTTAGTCCCCACTGTCCACCATCACCAGTTAGTCCCCACTGTCCACCATCACCAGTTAGTCCCCACTGTCCACCATCACCAGTTAGTCCCCACTGTCCACCATCACCAGTTAGTCCCCACTGTCCACCATCACCAGTTAGTCCCCACTGTCCACCATCACCAGTTAGTCCCCACTGTCCACCATCACCAGTTAGTCCCCACTGTCCACCCATCACCAGTTAGTCCCCACTGTCCACCCATCACCAGTTAGTCCCCACTGTCCACCCATCACCAGTTAGTCCCCACTGTCCACCATCACCAGTTAGTCCCCACTGTCCACCATCACCAGCTAGTCCCCACTGTCCACCATCACCAGCTAGTCCCCACTGTCCACCATCACCAGCTAGTCCCCACTGTCCACCATCACCAGTTAGTCCCCACTGTCCACCATCACCAGTTAGTCCCCACTGTCCACCATCACCAGTTAGTCCCCACTGTCCCACCATCACCAGTTAGTCCCCACTGTCCACCATCACCAGTTAGTCCCCACTGTCCACCATCACCAGTTAGTCCCCACTGTCCACCATCACCAGTTAGTCCCCACTGTCCACCATCACCAGTTAGTCCCCACTGTCCACCATCACCAGTTAGTCCCCACTGTCCACCATCACCAGTTAGTCCCCACTGTCCACCATCACCAGTTAGTCCCCACTGTCCACCATCACCAGTTAGTCCCCACTGTCCACCATCACCAGCTAGTCCCCACTGTCCACCATCACCAGCTAGTCCCCACTGTCCACCATCACCAGTTAGTCCCCACTGTCCACCATCACCAGTTAGTCCCCACTGTCCACCCATCACCAGTTAGTCCCCACTGTCCACCATCACCAGTTAGTCCCCACTGTCCACCATCACCAGCTAGTCCCCACTGTCCACCATCACCAGTTAGTCCCCACTGTCCACCATCACCAGTTAGTCCCCACTGTCCACCATCACCAGCTAGTCCCCACTGTCCACCATCACCAGTTAGTCCCCACTGTCCACCATCACCAGCTAGTCCCCACTGTCCACCATCACCAGCTAGTCCCCACTGTCCACCATCACCAGTTAGTCCCCACTGTCCACCATCACCAGTTAGTCCCCACTGTCCACCATCACCAGTTAGTCCCCACTGTCCACCATCACCAGCTAGTCCCCACTGTCCACCATCACCAGTTAGTCCCCACTGTCCACCATCACCAGTTAGTCCCCACTGTCCACCATCACCAGCTAGTCCCCACTGTCCACCATCACCAGTTAGTCCCCACTGTCCACCATCACCAGCTAGTCCCCACTGTCCACCATCACCAGTTAGTCCCCACTGTCCACCATCACCAGTTAGTCCCCACTGTCCACCCATCACCAGTTAGTCCCCACTGTCCACCATCACCAGCTAGTCCCCACTGTCCACCATCACCAGCTAGTCCCCACTGTCCACCATCACCAGCTAGTCCCCACTGTCCACCCATCACCAGTTAGTCCCCACTGTCCACCATCACCAGCTAGTCCCCACTGTCCACCCATCACCAGCTAGTCCCCACTGTCCACCATCACCAGCTAGTCCCCACTGTCCACCCATCACCAGCTAGTCCCCACTGTCCACCATCACCAGCTAGTCCCCACTGTCCACCATCACCAGCTAGTCCCCACTGTCCACCATCACCAGCTAGTCCCCACTGTCCAATATGTTCTGTTTTTAGCTCTCATTATTATTCCCATTATGCTATGTTTATATGTTATATATTTATATTTATATATTCTGTTTTTAGATATATTTTAAATCATATTATGCTCTGTCCTTGTTTAATGCTGATTAGGAGAGGAGAGAGAGCAGTAGGGGAGGAGAGGGGAGAGCAGTAGGGGAGGAGAGGGGAGAGAGCAGTAGGGGAGAGCAGTAGGGGAGGAGAGGGTAGAGAGGAGAGGGGAGAGCAGTAGGGGAGGAGAGGGTATAGAGGAGAGGGGAGAGCAGTAGGGGAGGAGGAGGGAGGAGGAGAGGATAGGAGAAGGGAGGAGGACAGGATGAGCAGTAGGGGAGGAGAGGGGAGAGCAGTAGGGGAGGAGAGGGGAGAGAGCAGTAGGGGAGAGCAGTAGGGGAGGAGAGGGTAGAGAGGAGAGGGGAGAGCAGTAGGGGAGGAGAGGGTATAGAGGAGAGGGGAGAGCAGTAGGGGAGGAGGAGGGAGGAGGAGAGGATAGGAGAAGGGAGGAGGACAGGATGAGCAGTAGAGGAGAGGAGAGGATAGGAGAAGGGAGGAGGAGAGGAGTTGAAGTCAGGGGTGTACAAAGCCTGTCCTTGTCCTGAGTGTGTGTTGTGTTCTAATTCCGTCGTCCTGAGCACCAGTTCACCAGAGATCCTCTATTAGATTAAAGATCCACAGCAGATGAGACACTAGGTGATGGATTACAGAACGTAATTGGAACATTGAAACTCATCATGAAGTGAATCACTCCGTGTACTTACCAGAAATATACTTCTTCTATTCACCAAGCAGTTAAAGTGGTATTTTAATGCATTACAACACTCTTGAGATATGTGATATAGCATCAGGTCAAGGGATGGTGTCAAGTTACAAATGGACTCCTCACCTTGCTATTTGATGGAAACATACTTGACGTTTCTGAGAGTGGTTAGAACGAGAGATAATCTAGATGTGATAACTGTGGTTAGAACGAGTTGTGATAACCGTGGTTCTACTACCCAGCCGGGTTGGAATGGTTCCACTATGACCTGTGTGTGTGTGTGTGTGTGTGTGTGTGTGTGTGTGTGTGTGTGTGTGTGTGTGTGTGTGTGTGTGTGTGTGTGAACATCATGACCTTTAGTTAGTTGTGTTGTTTCTATGACAGCCCAGCTGTCTGCTGTGATACTGTAAGACTGTAGAAGGAAGACATGGGGTTAAATAGTACTTGACATCATTGTAAATATTTAAACTGTGCTCGATTTGAACTTGTCTGGCACAATGGAACCAATTGAACTGATGCATAAAGTGAAAACCCCCCTCTCACCTGGCACTCCAGACAGGCTGAAGCAAACGCATCAAGTATTTCAAAGGTTTCAAATAGTATGTGAACCCAGGTCTGCTGTAGAGAGGAGACAAGTCTCAGGCCGGAGATGAAAATAGAACTCTGGCATGAGGCCAGAGAACCAGGAAGGAACAAGACCACATGACCCCTCTCACTCACTCGCTTACTGGAGGAAGAGGAGAGAGGGGGAGAGATGAGAGGAGAGTGGGAGGAGGAAGAGGAGAGAGGAGGGGAGAGGTGGGAGACGAAGAGGACGAAGAGGAGAGAGGAGGAGAGATGAGAGGAGAGTGGGAGGAGGAAGAGGAGAGAGAGAGGGGGAGAGATGAGAGGAGAGTGGGAGGAGGAAGAGGAGAGAGGGGGGGAGAGATGAGAGGAGAGTGGGAGGATGAAGAGGAGAGAGGAGGAGAGATGAGAGCGGAGTGGGAGGAGGAAGAGGAGAGAGAGGGGGAGAGATGAGAGTGGGAGGAGGAAGAGGAGAGAGAGAGAGGGAGAGATGAGAGGAGAGTGGGAGGACGAAGAGGAGAGAGGAGGGGAGATGAGATGCGGAGTGGGAGGAGGAAGAGGAGAGAGAGGGGGAGAGATGAGAGTGGAGGAGGAAGAGGAGAGAGAGGGGAGAGAGAGAGGAGAGTGGGAGGAGGAAGAGGAGAGAGGAGGAGAGGAGAGTGGGACAATGCAGTACTCTGCAACATTGCCTTTACATTTCAATCACTTAAGCACTGAACTTGGGCAATGCGCCTCCAGCCCCCTGTCAACTTCCAAGAACTTCCACTTTCACATTAAATTGACCACTTTTATCAAACAGCAGCTTGGAATGAAACCCCAGTTGATAATGAGACTGTTATGGAGCAAATGGAGGGGGGTATATTATAGAGCAGAATGAGGCATGACCACTACGACTAATGGAGGGGGGTATATTATAGAGCAGAATGAGGCATGACCACTACGACTAATGGAGGGGAGTATATTATAGAGCAGAATGAGGCATGACCACTACGACTAATGGAGGGGGGTATATTATAGAGCAGAATGAGGCATGACCACTACGACTAATGGAGGGGGGTATATTATAGAGCAGAATGAGGCATGACCACTACGACTAATGGAGGGGAGTATATTATAGAGCAGAATGAGGCATGACCACTACGACTAATGGAGGGGAGTATATTATAGAGCAGAATGAGGCATGACCACTACGATTAATGGAGGGGAGTATATTATAGAGCAGAATGAGGCATGACCACTACGACTAATGGAGGGGAGTATATTATAGAGCAGAATGAGGCATGACCACTACGACTAATGGAGGGGCGTGTATTATAGAGCAGAATGAGGCATGACCGCTACGACTAATGGAGGGGAGTATATTATAGAGCAGAATGAGGCATGACCACTACGACTAATGGAGGGGAGTATATTATAGAGCAGAATGAGGCATGACCACTACGACTAATGGAGGGGAGTATATTATAGAGCAGAATGAGGCATGACCACTACGACTAATGGAGGGGAGTATATTATAGAGCAGAATGAGGCATGACCACTACGACTAATGGAGGGGAGTATATTATAGAGCAGAATGAGGCATGACCACTAGGACTAATGGAGGGGGGGGGGGGGGGGGGATGAGGAATGACCACTATGACTAATGGAGATGGGGGGGGGAATGAGGAATGACCACTATGACTAATGGAGAGGGGGGGATGTAGTCCATGGTTGGCTAAACGAGGTCAGTCCTTGCCTGAGGAATCCCTGCCTCTACTCAGGACATGGTCTCCATTCCGCTGGTCAGCATGGTGGACATTAGTGTGATGCAAAGACTTTCAGGCACTCAGCCAGCCCAGTGGGGGCTCCCATCCAGTCCTAGATGGGCTCAATTACTTCCATTGTTACGAGGATAGTTAAGATAGCTCATCCACTCTCCAGTCTCTCTCTCTCTCTCTCTCTCTCTCTCTCTCTCTCTGCTCTCTCTCTCTCTCTCTGTCGCTCTCTCTTTCTGTCTCTCTGTCTCTCTCTCTCTGTCTCTCTCTCTCTTTCTGTCTCTCTCGCTCTATGTCTCTCTCTCTCTCTCTCTCATCCTCTCTCTTCACAGAAAGCTCTGCTCCATAGTGAAGGGTGCTGGGCCCACTAAAATGGGTAGATATATTGATTGAGGGGGGAGAGGGGAGGGAGAGGGAGAGGCATGAGTAGTTTCTGCTTCTAAAACAGGTCTGTCTGTACTGATTTGGTAAAACAACATGTTCAACATGAGAACTGAAATATAGTTAAAATGCTTTTAGAGAAAAATACACAGCTTGGCTTCCATTTCAGTCAGACAACCTGTTTCATCCTTGTTCCTGATGGACAATGATAAGGACATAGCATCTGAGGGAATAGGCATCAGGGTGTGTGTCTTTGTGTTTGTCCTCCGCCAACGAAAGCCAGAGGGATTCTCTCTCATTTTACATTTACATTTTAGTCATTTAGCAGACGCTCTTATCCAGAGCGACTTACAGTAGTGAATGCATACATTTCATTTTCATTTCATGAATTTTGTTATTATTATTATTATTATTTTTTTGTACTGGTCCCCCGTGGGAATCGAACCCACAACCCTGGCGTTGCACACACCATGCTGGCGTTGCAAACACCATGCTCTACCAACTGAGCCTCTCTGTTCTGATAGCTATTGGTCATTGGTTATGTTTAGAGGGCACACCGAGCTACGGTATTGAATACAAGTCTGCATGGATGTTACTGCTTGAAACCTTCCATTCAACCACCTGAGAACTGAACTGGGCTGGCTGGGGTTTTGTTCTGTAAAGATGAAAAGCATTACGACAAGGTGGGGGACAACTATTGTAAAATAACAAGTAATGGTCGACACGTTTTCAGTTTCCTTTTCTAAATCTGTTGAATCTCCTTGAGTTGATCCAATAGAGAGAAGTTAATCAGATGTTTTTCTCTCCTCTCCTCTCCTCTCCTCTCCTCTCCTCTCCTCTCCTCTCCTCTCCTCTCCTCTCCTCTCCTCTCCTCTCCTCTCTCTATCCATCTCCTCTCTCCTCCCTATCCCTCCCCTCTCCTATCCCTCCCCTCTCCTATCCCTATCCCTCTCCTCCCTCCCCTCTCCTCTCCCTATCCCTCTCCTCTCCTCTCCCTATCCCTCTCCTCTCCTCTCCCTATCCATCCGCTCCCCTCTCCTCCCTATCCCTCCCCTCTCCTCCCTATCCCTCTCCTCTCCCTATGCATCTCCTCTCCATATGCATCTCCCTATCACTCTCCTCCCCTATCCATCCCCTCCCCTCTCCTCCCCTCTCCTCCCTATTCCTCCCCTCTCCTCCCCCTATCCCTCTCCTCCCTCCCCTCTCCTCCCTATCCCTCCCCTCTCCTCCCTATCCCTCCCCTCTCCTCCCTATCCCTCCCCTCTCCTCTCCCTATGCATCTCCCTACCCCTCTCCTCCCTATCCCTCTCCTCCCCCTATCCATCCCCTCCCCTCTCCTCCCCTCTCCTCCCTATCCCTCCCCTCTCCTCCCCCTATCCCTCTCCTCCCTCCCCTCTCCTCCCTATCCCTCCCCTCTCCCTATGCATCTCCTCTCCATATGCATCTCCCTATCACTCTCCTCCCCTATCCATCCCCTCCCCTCTCCTCCCTATTCCTCCCCTCTCCTCCCCCTATCCCTCTCCTCCCTCCCCTCTCCTCCCTATTCCTCCCCTCTCCTCCCCCTATCCCTCTCCTCCCTCCCCTCTCCTCCCTATCCCTATCCCTCTCCTCCCCCTATCCATCCCCTCCCCTCTCCTCCTTATCCCTCCCCTCTCCTCCCCACTCCTCCTTATGCCTCCCCTCTCCTCCCCCTATCCATCCCCTCCCCTCTCCTCCTTATCCCTCCCCTCTCCTCCCCACTCCTCCTTATGCCTCCCCTCTCCTCCCCCTATCCATCCCCTCCCCTCTCCTCCTTATCCCTCCCCTCTCCTCCCCACTCCTCCTTATCCATCCCCTCCCCTCTCCTCCCTCCCCTCTCCTCCCTATCCCTATCCCTCTCCTCCCCCTATCCATCCCCTCCCCTCTCCTCCTTATCCCTCCCCTCCCCTCTCCCTCTCCCTATCCCTCTCCTCCCCTCTCCTCCCTCCCCCACAGATGCTAGATCCTCAACAATAATAATACTTTGCCAAATCAACTAGCTGTGGGATTTGACATCATCATCATCATCATCATCATTGTATTGTCCTCTCCCCGACAGACGGCCGGTCCTCTACAGCTCATATGGGCCGTTCCCTGGCAGCAGACCTGTCCAGTTCCCTGACCCCACTGACCAGAGAGCGTAAGTCGTCTGCTCCAGTCCACTCTTCCCAGCCCGTCCTGTTCACCTTCGACGTCCCGGTCCGCCACGGTGGGTCCCACAGTCACCACGGTAACCATGGTTTTGACTCCGTTGGAATTAAAAAAAATATATATTTAATATATATTTTTTTTAATTACAAAAATGTAAACACACATGTGGACACAATGCATTTAAAATCACTGAGGATAGCAAAACAACATTTTTAACAAGGGATTGTGGTCCTCTTGTTGCAGGTAACCACGGTAACCACGGGGGCTCCCTGTCCAACAGCGCACCACAGGATTACCTTCTACTGCATCAGTGCATGAGCAGGAAGACAGAGAGCGCACGGTGAGGTGGTGTTTCTGTGTGTATCATATGGACTTCCTGTCACTTCCTGTCACTTCCTGTCACCCCATGATGCAATGGGGTCAACGTACAGACTCGGTTCACTTCCTGGATGTAAAAACTTGGCAGGCTAGCAGCTCTCTGGGGTGCCTCTACCATAGAAAACATCATCACTAGCATGCCCACTAGTCCACCCATTATGTAATTGACTCGAACAGGGATAACCATTCTAGTAGTTCTATTTCTATGGTCTCTGCTGTTGCGTGGGGAGGGAGGAGGGAGGCAGGGGTTGTAGGCCTACTACACTCTAGCCAGGCTTCTAGATCACACTAATATGGCCAGGCATTAGAAAAGCAGAATGGTGTGTGTGTGTGTGACCAGCTTACGTATGTGAGCAGTGTAAGAATGAGTAGCCAGAAAGTGTTTGTGTGTGTGGGCTGTTAGGGCTGACTGTCTCTGCTGTGGGCTCCCTCCCTCCCTCCCTCCCTCCCTCCCTCCTCCCTCCCTCCCTCCCTCCCTCCCTCCCTCCTTCCATTCTCCTGGATGTCCTCCCTCCCTCCTTCCATTCTCCTGGATGTCCTGCCTCCCTCCCTCCCTCCTCCCATTCTCCTGGATGTCCTCCCTCCCTCCCTCCCCCCCAGTCCTGGGTGAGCCCTCCGTTTCCATCCTCCAGGATATCATTAATCAATGTTAAAGATGTACTATGCAGAAATCGCTCCGCCATTTTCTGGTTGATAAAATTTGAATTTCAGTTTGTGACAAAACAAGCAAATATAGTGTAGAGAATCATTGAACGAACTAATGTCTGTAGACATGAAGTGCTTTGAAAGGCTGGTCATGGCTCACATCAATACCATTATCCCAGAAACCCTAGACCCACTCTAATTTGCATACCGCACTAACAGATCCACAGATGATGCAATCTCTATTGCGCTTCACACTGCCCTTTCCCGCCTGGACAAAATGAACACCTATGTGAGAATGCTGTTCATTGACTACAGCTCAGCGTTCAACACCATAGTGTCCTCAAAGCTCATCACTAAGCTAAGGACCCTGGGACTAAACACCTCCCTCTGCAACTGTATCCTGGACTTCCTGACGGGCCGCCCCCAGGTGGTGAGGGTAGGTAACAACACATCCGCCACGCTGATCCTCAACACTGGGGTTCCTCAGGGGTGCGTGCTCTGTCCCCTCCTGTATTCCCTGTTCACCTACGACTGCATGGCCAGGCACGACTCCAACACCATCATTAAGTTTGCTGACAACACAACAGTGGTATGCCTGATCACCGACAACTATGAGACAGCCTATAGAGAGGAGGTCAGAGACCTGGACGGGTGGTGCCAGGACAACAATTTCTCCCTCAATGTGATCAAGACAAAGGAGATGATTGTGGACTACAGGAAAAGGAGGACCGAGCACGCCCTCATTCTCATCGACGAGGCTGTAGTGGAGCGGGTTGAGAGCTTCAAGTTCCTTGGTGTCCACATCACCAACAAACTATCATGGTCCAAACATACCAAGACAGTCGTGAAGAGGGCACGACAAAACCTATTCCCCCTCAGGAGACTGAAAAGATTTGGCATGGGTCCTCAGATCCTCAAAAACTTCTATAGCTGCACCATCGAGAGCATCCTGACTGCTTGCAACACTGCCTGGTATGGCAACTGCTTGGCCTCTGACCGCAAGGCACTACAGAGGGTAGTGCGTACGGCCCAGTACATCACTGGGGCCAAGCTTCCTGCCATCCAGGATCTCTACACCAGGCGGTGTCAGAGGAAGGCCCTAAAAATTGTCAAAGACTCCAGCCACACTAGTCATAGACTGTTCTCTCTGCTACTGTACGGCAAGCGGTACCGGAGCACCAAGTCTAGGTTCAAGAGGCTTCTAAACAGCTTCTACCCCGAAGCCGTAAGACTCCTGAACATCTAATCAAATGGCTACCCAGAATGCTGCCCCCCCCCCATCTCTTTTACACCGCTGCCACTCTCTGTTTATCATCTATGCATAGTCACTTTACCTACATGTACATATTACCTCAATTACCTCGACTAACCAGTGCCCCCACACATTGACTCTGTACCGGTACCCCCTGTATATAGCCTACACATTGACTCTGTACCGGTACCCCCTGTATATAGCCTCCACATTGACTCTGTACTGGTTCCCCCTGTATATAGCCTCCACATTGACTCTGTACCGGTACCCCCTGTATATAGCCTCCACATTGACTCTGTACCGGTACCCCCTGTATATAGCCTCCACATTGACTCTGTACCGGTATATCCTGTATATAGCCTCCACATTGACTCTGTACCGGTACCCCCCCCTGTATATAGCCTCCACATTGACTCTGTACCGGTACCCCCTGTATATAGCCTCCACATTGACTCTGTACCGGTACCCCCTGTATATAGCCTCCACATTGACTCTGTACCGGTACCCCCCTGTATACAGCCTCCACATTGACTCTGTACTGGTGCCCCCTGTATATAGCCTCCACATTGACTCTGTACCGGTACCCCCTGTATATAGCCTCCACATTGACTCTGTACCGGTACCCCCTGTTTATAGCTTCCACATTGACTCTGTACCGGTACCCCCTGTATATAGCCTCCACATTGACTCTGTACCGGTACCCCCTGTATACAGCCTCCACATTGACTCTGTACCAGTACCCCCTGTATATAGCCTCCACATTGACTCTGTACCGGTACCCCCTGTATATAGCCTTCACATTGACTCTGTACCGGTACCCCCTGTATATAGCCTCCACATTGACTCTGTACCGGTACCCCCTGTATATAGCCTCCACATTGACTCTGTACTGGTACCCCCTGTATATAGCCTCCACATTGACTCTGTACCGGTACCCCCTGTATATAGCCTCCACATTGACTCTGTACCGGTACCCCCTGTATATAGCCTCCACATTGACTCTGTACCGGTACCCCCTGTATATAGCCTCCACATTGACTCTGTACTGGTACCCCCTGTATATAGCCTCCACATTGACTCTGTACCGGTACCCCCTGTATATAGCCTCCACATTGACTCTGTACCGGTACCCCCTGTATATAGCCTCCACATTGACTCTGTACCGGTACCCCCTGTATATAGCCTCCACATTGACTCTGTACTGGTACCCCCTGTATATAGCCTCCACATTGACTCTGTACCGGTACCCCCTGTATATAGCCTCCACATTGACTCTGTACCGGTACCCCCTGTATATAGCCTCCACATTGACTCTGTACCGGTACCCCCTGTATATAGCCTCCACATTGACTCTGTACTGGTACACCCTGTATATAGCCTCGTTATTGTTATTTTACTTCTGCTCTTTAATTATTTGTTACTTTTATTTCTTATTTTTTACTTATCTGTTTTTTACTTAACACTTATTTTTCTTAAAACTGCATTGTTGTTTAAGAGCTTGTAAGTAATCATTTCACAGTAATGTCTACACCTGTTGTATTCAGCGCGTGTGACAAATAAAATTTGATTTGATTTGAAAGTGCTAGGAAAAATATTTTCTATAAGCAAAAATATTGTATTTTCAGCTGTTTGAAGCTGGTGTACAAAACCGAAAGTAAAAGACGCGAAAACAAAACTTAAGAACGGGAAGCGTAGAGATAGAGCACATAGAACATATCTACCGCTTCTTAGACTTGCTTTAAATGAGAACGACGGATCTATGACTCATATTTCAATGTCAATTTGATCACGTCGACCATAAATGTACATATTTGAGTATTAAGATTTTGGGGGTAGCCAATCTAATCCTAGTTCTGTGTGTTGGGGACGACTTCTACCTCCAGCCCAGTCAGCCTGCAACTCCATCTCTGTGTTTAAGATATCATAGAGTTGTTTCAGAGCTATCTCTGTGTTTAAGATATCATAGAGTTGTTTCAGAGCTATCTCTGTGTTTAAGATATCATAGAGTTGTTTCTATGAGTCTCTGTTGATCGAAAACAATGCACAGTGAGGAATACTTCATTTGTCTCTGTGTCGACGTCAGAAGGAACTGTACTATCCCCTAGTGGCGGATTGGGTAACTGCAGGGATATTCAATATTAACAGGGAGTAATTTAGTGTAGGGTGGAGTTGCCCCTAGATGCTGATCTTGGGTCCTGTTTTGTATTTTCCCCCCGCTAATAGTCACGGTTAGGATTGGGGTCTGTACCTAGGGGAAGCTTCCACACGGAGCGAATAATGTACCGTTAACCAGTTCAATGCCATATGTGACTGAGAGCTGCTGGCAGAGATTGGCATGGCAGAGATTGGCATGGCAGATGTCGTCCTGTCTGTCAGAACTTCTGTTTTGCCTGGTGGAGGATGGGTAGGCACAATGAAGACTGACGTGTGTGTGTGTGTGTGTGTGTGTGTGGTGTGTGTGTGTGTGTGTGTGTGTGTGTGTGTGTGTGTGTGTGTGTGTGTGTGTGTGTGTGTGTGTGTGTGTGTGGTGTGTGTGTGTGTGTGTGTGTGTGTGTGTGTGTGTGTGGTGTGTGTGTGTGTGTGTGTGTGCGTGCGTGCGTGCGTGCGTGCGTGCGTGCGTGCGTGCGTGCGTGCGTCTCTCCTCCGTATGTTTGTCTGACTCCTCCAGAAGTGCCAGTTTCTCCCAGGTACAACACAGTAGCAATCTGTTTGTGGGCAGTGACTCGGCGATGCAGAAGTTCTCCCATGGTTTCTCTCACTGTCTGAACGGGATGGGCGCTCAGCTGCATGGCTTCTACAGCCTGCCCAAGCCTGGCAAGCACCAACTGGCCTCTGCAGTCGGGCCCAGGTCCTCCACACGACCAGACTCCCCCCAGGAGGGCTGCTACGTGCTACCCAGGGGGTACAGCTCTGAGGGGCCTAACCTGGATCAGAGCCGCCTGGGAGACACGGATCAGCAGGAGAACGAGGAGGTTGGTGCTCTTTAACTTGTGGTTTGATTATGTTACACATCCTTTGACTTATGTTATTGTATTCTATTTTTATTAGATTTTTTTAACTTAATATCCATCACTATTCTCTATCGATTCAATTTCTATTTAAGGGTCTTTATAGGCACGGGAAACATATGTTAACATTGCAAAAAGCAAGTGAAGTAGATAATAAACACAAGAATAATATATAAATAAATAATATTCACGAACAGTAAACATTACACTCACAGAAGTTCCAAAATAAAAAAGATATTTCAAATGTCATATTATGTCTATATACAGTGATGTAATGATATGCAAATAGTTAAAGTACAAAAGGGAAAATAAATAAGCATAAATATGGGTTGTATTTACAATGGTGTTTGTTCTTCACTGGTTGCCCTTTTCTTGAGGCAACAGGTCACATCTTGCTGCTGTGATGGCACACTGTGGTATTTCACCCAGTAGATATGGCAGTTTATGAAAATTGGGTTTGTTTTCTAATTCTTTGTGTATCTGTGTAATCTGAGGGAAATATGTCTCTCTAATATGGTCATACATTTGGCAGGAGGTTAGGAAGTGCAGCTCAGTTTCCACCTCATTTTGTGGGCAGTGTGTACATAGTCTGTCTTCTCTTGAGAGCCAGGTCTGCCTACGGCAGCCTTTCTCAATAGCAAGGCAATGCTCACTGAAAACGGTCAAAGCTTTCCTAAAGTTTGGCTCAGTCCCAGTGGTCAGGTATTCTGCCACTGTGTCCTCTCTGTTTAAGGTAAAATAGCATTCTAGATTGCTCCGTTTTTTTGTTAATTCTTTCCAAGATCTTTTTGTTTTCTTATGATTTGGTTGGTTCTAATTGTGTTTCTGTCTCTCTCTCTCTCTCTCTCTCTCTCTCTCTCTCTCTCTCTCTCTCTCTTTTATTTACAAAGCTGTACACCTTCAAGACGCCTTGCAACACGCTGGCCACCGGCAACGACCGTAACCACAGTAACGACCAACACAGCAACGACCGTAACCACAGCGACGAGCGTAGCAACGACCGGCAGACTGACAACTACGACCTCCCGACCCCGCCCGGGTCCTTCTACCAGATCCCGCGGACGTTCGATAAGAACCACAACGTGACCCCGTCTGGCTCTGAGTCGTCTAGTGGACCCCCTCCACGGCCTCCCAAGCCCAGCCAGGGGTCAGAGAGCGGGAGGTGGGGTAGTCCGAGGTCACTGGGTGGGCAGAATGGAGAGGTGACCACGGTTATACCCAGGAGGAACACTCTGCCTGCCGTGGAGAACAGCAGGTTACATCGAGGTATTTTACAACTCTCTCTCTCTCTCCTTCTCTTTATTTAGCTGCTACCTAATCACTCTCAGAGAACACCAAGCTACACAGAGGGACTGGTTCTCTCTTTCCCTTTATCCAAACTAATGTCAACTACATCTCTCTCCCTTTACCAAACTACTGTCAACTACATCTCTCTCCCTTTACCAAACTACTGTCTTCTCTCTCTCTCTCTCTCTCTCTCTCTCTCTCTCTCTCTCTCTCTCTCTCTCTCTCTCTCTCTCTCTCTCTCTCTCTCTCTCTCTCACAGTGCCTGGCCTCTCTCGCTCTCTCAATTCAATTTAATTTTCTATTTAAGGGCTTTATTGGCTTGGGAAACATATGTTTACATTGCCACAGTAAGTGAAATAGATAATAAACAATAAAAATTAACAGTAAATATTACACTTACACAAGTTCCAAAAGAATAAGCTGCAAAATCTGGACCCATACAAATCAGCCGGGCTAGACAATCTGGACCCTCTCTTTCTTAAATTATCTGCCGCAATTGTTGCAACCCCTATTACTAGCCTGTTCAACCTCTCTTTCGTATCGTCTGAGATCCCTAAAGATTGGAAAGCTGCCGCGATCATCCCCTCTTCAAAGGGGAGACACTCTAGACCCAAACTGTTATAGACCCATATCCATCCTGCCCTGCCTTTCTAAAATCTTCAAAAGCCAAGTTAACAAACAGATCACCGACCATTTCGAAATCCCACCGTACCATCTCCACAATGCAATCTGGTTTCCGAGCTGGTCATGGGTGCACCTCAGCCACGTTCAAGGTCCTAAACGACATCATAACCGCCATCGATAAAAGACATTACTGTGCAGCCATCTTCATCGACCTGGCCAAGGCTTTCGACTCTGTCAATCACCGTATTCTTATCAGCAGACTCAACAGCCTTGGTTTCTCAAATGATTGCCTCGCCTGGTTCACCAACTACTTCTCTGATAGAGTTCAGTGTGTCAAATCAGAGGGCCTGTTGTCCGGACCTCTGGCAGTCTCTATGGGGGTACCACAGGGTTCAATTCTCGGGCCGACTCTTTTCTCTGTATACATCAATGATGTCGCTCTTGCTGCTGGTGAGTCTCTGATCCACCTCTACGCAGACGACACCATTCTGTATACATCTGTCCCTTCTTTGGACACTATGTTAACTACCCTCCAGATGAGCTTCAATGCCATACAACTCTCCTTCCATGGCCTCCAACTGCTCTTAAACGCAAATCAAACTAAATGCATGCTCTTCAACCGATCGCTACCCGCACCTGCCCGCCCGCCCAGCATCACTACTCTGGACGGTTCTGACTTAGAATTTGTGAATTGGCTTCCTATTTCGCAACAAAGCATCCTTCACTAATGCTGCCAAACATACCCTCGTAAAACTGACCATCCTACCGATCCTCGACTTCGGCGATGTCATTTACAAAATAGCCTCCAACACCCTACTCAATAAACTGGATGCAGTCTATCACAGTACCATCCGTTTTGTCACCAAAGCCCCATATACTACCCACCACTGCGACCTGTACGCTCTCGTTGGCTGGCCCTCGCTTCATAATCGTCACCAAACCCACTGACTCCAGGTCATCTACAAGACCCTGCTAGGTAAAGTCCTGCCTTATCTCCGCTCACTGGTCACCATAGCAGCACCCACCTGTAGCACGCGCTCCAGCAGGTATATCTCACTGGTCACCCCCAGGCCAAATTCCTCCATTGATGAACGAACTAAAAAAATCTCTGAAACTGGAAACACATATCTCCCTCACTAGCTTTAAGCACCAGCTGTCAGAGCAGCTCACAGATCACTGCACCTGTACATAGCCCATCTATAATTTAGCCCAAACTATTACCTCTTCCCCTACTGTATTTATTTATTTATTTATTTTGCTCCTTTGCACCATATTATTTATATTTTATCTCTGAACTTTCTTCAAACTACAAATCTACCATTCCAGTGTTTTACTTGCTATATTGTATTTACTTTGCCACCATGGCCTTTTTTTGCCTTTACCTCCCTTATCTCACCTCATTTGCTCACATTGTATATAGACTTGTTTTTGTACTGTATTATTGACTGTACGTTTGTTTTACTCCATGTGTAACTCTGTGTCGTTGTATGTGTCGAACTGCTTTGCTTTATCTTGGCCAGGTCGCAGCTGTAAATGAGAACTTGTTCTCAACTGGCCTACCTGGTTAAACAAAGGACAAATAAAAAAATATATATATATATATTTTGCTCCTCTGCACCTCAGTATCTCTACTTGGACATTCATCTTCTGCACATCTATCACTCCAGTGTTTAATTGCTAAATTGTAATTATTTCGCCACTATGGCCTATTTATTGCCTTACCTCCCTAATCTTACTACATTTGCACACACTGTATATAGACTTTTCTATTGTGTTATTGACTGCATGTTTGCTTTATCTTGGCCAGGTCGCAGTTGTAAATGAGAACTTGTTCTCAACTGGCCTACCTGGTTAAATAAAGGTGAAATATATATATATATATATATATATATATATATATATATATATATATATATATATATATATATATATATATATATATATATATATTAAATAAAGACATTTCAAATGTCATATTTCACCCAGTAGATATGGGAGTTTATCAAAATTGGATTTGTTTTGAAATTCTTTCTGGGTCTGTATAATCTGAGGGAAATATGTGTCTTCTCTTGAGAGCCAGGTCTGCCTACGGCGGCCTTTCTCAATAGCAAGGCTATGCTCACTGAGTCTGTACATAGTCAAAGCTTTCCTTAAGTTTGGGTCAGTCACAGTGGTCAGGTATTCTGCTACTGTGTCCTCTCTGTTTAGGGCCAAATAACATTCTAGTTTGCTCTATTTTTTGGTAAATTCTGTCCAATGTGTCAAGTAATTATCTTTTTGTTTTCTCATGATTTGGTTGGGTTTAATTGTGTTGCTGTCCTGGGGCTCTGTGGGGTCTGTTTGTGTTTGTGAACAGAGCCCCGGGACCAGCTTGCTTAGGGGACTCTTCTCCAGGTTAATTTCTCTGTAGTTGATGGCTTTGTTATGGAAGGTTTGGGAATTGCTTCCTTTTAGGTGGTTGTAGAATTTAATGGCTCTTATCTGGATTTTTATAATTAGTGGGTATCGGCCTAATTCTGCATGCGTTATTTGGTGTTTTATGTTTTATAGACGAAGGATATTGTTTCAGAATTCTGCATTCAGTCACAACATGGTGTTTCTCTCTCTCTTTCGTTTCTTGTTTCTCTCCTCCCTCTCTCTCTCTCTCTCTCTCTCTCTCTCTCTCTCTCTCTCTCTCTCTCTCTCTCTCTCTCTCATTTCTCTCCTCTCGCTCTCTCTCTCTCTCTCTCTCTCTCTCTCTCTCGTTTCGCTCCCCTCTCTATCTCTCTCTCTCTCTCGTTTCTCTCCTCTCTCTTTCTCGTTTCTCTCCTCTCTCTCTCTCTCTCGTTGGGAATCGCTTCTTTTTTGAAGCGAGGTTGTAGAATTTAACGTCTCTTTTATGGATTTTGATCATTAGCGTGATTCGGCTTAATTCTGTTTTACAAGCATTTTTTGGTTTTACGTTGTACACAGGATATTTTTGCAGAATTCTGCATGCAGAGTCTCAATTTGGTGTTTGTGCCATTTTGTGAATTCTTGGTTGGTGAGCGGACCCCAGACCTCACAGCCATAAAGGGCAATGGGTTCCATAATTGATTCAAGTATTTTTAGCCAGATCCAAATTGGTATGTCAAATTTTATGTTCCTTTTGGTGGCATAGAAGGCCCTTCTTGCCTTGTTTCTCAGATCGTTAAACTGTAGACATTTGACTTCAGATTCTAGTAGGGTGAGGGCCGGGTGCTGCAGACTGTTCTAGTGCCCTCGCCAATTCATTAATATATATGTTGAAGAGGGTGGGGCTTAAGCTGCATCCCTGTCTCACCCCACGGCCCTGTTGAAAAATCTGTGTTTTTTTGTTTTTTTTGCCAATTTTAACATCACACTTGTTGTTTGTGTACATGGATTTTATAATGTCGTATGTTTTTCCCCCAACACCACTTTCCATCAATTTGTATAGCAGACCCTCAGACCCTCAGGCCAAATTGAGTCAAAAGCTTTTTTGAAATCAACAAAGCATGAGAAGACCTATCCTTTTTTTGGTTTGTTTGTTTGTCAGTTAGGGTGCGCAGGGTGAATACGTGGTCTGTCGTACGATCATTTGGTAAAAAGCAAATTTGACATTTGCTCAGTACATTGTTTTCACTGAGGAAATGTACGAGTCTGTTGTTAATGATAATGCAGAGGATTTTCCCAAGGTTGCTGTTGATGCATATCCCACGGTACTTATTGGGGTCAAATTTGTCTCCACTTTTGTGGATTGGGGTGATCAGTCCTTGGTTCAAAATATCGGGGAAGATGCCAGAGCTGAGGATCATGTTAAATAGTTTTAGTATAGCCAATTAGAACTTGTGGTCCGTAAATTTTATCATTTCATTTAGAATACCATCAACACCACAGGCCTTTTGGGGTTGGAGGGTTTGTATTTTGTCCTGTAGTTCATTCAATGTAATTGGAGAATCCAGTGGGTTCTGGTAGTCTTTAATAGTTGATTCTAAGATTTCTATTTGATCATGTACATGTTTTTGCTGTCTGTTCTTTGTTATAGAGCCAAAAGATTGCCTCTCTCCCTCTCATAATGCATATCCTCTCTCTCTCTCTCTCTTATAATGCCTGACCTCTCTCTCTCTCTCTCTCTCTCTCTCTCTCTCTCTCTCTCTCTCTCAATGCCTGTTTTCTCTCTCTCTCTCTCTCTCTCTCTCTCTCTCTCTCTCTCTCTCTCTCTCCTCAATGCCTGTTTTCTCTCTCTCTCTCTCTCTCTCTCTCTCTCTCTCTCTCTCTCTCTCTCGCTCTCTCTCTCTCAATGCCTGGCCTCTGGCCTCTTTCTCTCACAATGCCTGGCCTCTGGCCTCTTTCTCTCACAATGCCTGGCCTCTTTCTCTCACAATGCCTGGCCTCTTTCTCTCACAATGCCTGGCCTCTCTCACTCTCTCACAATGCCTGGCCTCTCTCACTCTCTGAACACAGTGTGTTCTGCTCCGTGTGTGTGTGTGTGTGTGTGTGTGTGTGTGTGTGTGTGTGTGTGTTGCTCTGAGCAAGGCCGTCCCGGGCAAAGGCTGGAACAGACACACAGAGACAGGAAGTCAACTTTGACCCTTGTTACTCTGTGTCTTCGCCCTCAGTCTGCGCTGCCCACGGCCAGAGCCACACTCTCACAGAAGGGTAACTCCCAAATGGCACCCTAATCCTTATATAGTGCACTACAGAGCCCTATGGGCCCCAGTCAAAATTAGTGCGCTAAATAGGGAATAGGGTATCGTTTTGTTAAACACAGCTGGAGCATCTAACGCTTGTTCTGTTTTGGAGCAGAAATACAAGTTAGTTTCAACTGGATAACAGAAATACCGTGTGGGTTTAGAGAAACCAAACTCGCCTCTTGTTATGTGATGATGATCATTCTCTCCTCTCCTCTCCTCTCCTCTCCTCTCCTCTCCTCTCCTCTCCTCTCCTCTCCTCTCCTCTCCTCTCCTCTCCTCTCCTCTCCTCTCCTCTCCTCTCCTCTCCTCTCCTCTCCTCTCCTCTCCTCTCCTCTCCCTCTCCCTCTCCCTCTCCTCTCTACCCAGGGTGTTCATTTGAGACCAGCAGCCATCACCGTCCGATCTATTTCAACAACCAAGGCCAGTCTGTGGAGTGTGTCAACGATGGCTTCAGTTCTTACCTGGTGAGACTTTCAGACAGAAACGTCTGTACTAGTGTTCCTCAAGCCTAGTCCTGCTCTAGACAGGATGGATAACGTCTGTACTAGTGTTCCTCAAGTCTAGTCCTGCTCTAGACAGGATGGTAAGATAACGTCTGTACTAGTGTTCCTCAAGTCTAGTCCTGCTCTAGACAGGATGGATAACATCTGTACTAGTGTTCCTCAAGCCTATTCCTGCTCTAGACAGGATGGTAGGATAACATCTGTACTAGTGTTCCTCAAGCCTAGTCCTGCTCTAGACAGGATGGATAACGTCTGTACTAGTGTTCCTCAAGCCTAGTCCTGCTCTAGACAGGATGGATAACATCTGTACTAGTGTTCCTCAAGCCTATTCCTGCTCTAGACAGGATGGTAGGATAACATCTGTACTAGTGTTCCTCAAGCCTAGTCCTGCTCTAGACAGGATGGTAGGATAACGTCTGTACTAGTGTTCCTCAAGCCTAGTCCTGCTCTAGACAGGATGGATAACATCTGTACTAGTGTTCCTCAAGCCTAGTCCTGCTCTAGACAGGATGGATAACGTCTGTACTAGTGTTCCTCAAGCCTAGTCCTGCTCTAGACAGGATGGATAACATCTGTACTAGTGTTCCTCAAGCCTAGTCCTGCTCTAGACAGGATGGATAACGTCTGGCCACTCTACCATAAAGGCCTGATTGGTGGAGTGCTGCAGAGGGTTGTCCTTCTGGAAGGTTCTCTCATCTCCACAGAGGAACTCTGGAGCTCTGTCAGAGTGACCATCAGGTTCTTGGTCACCTCCCTGACCAAGGTCCTTCTCCCCCAATTTCTCAGTTTGGCCAGGCGGCCAGCTCTTGGAAGAGTCTTGGTGGTTCCAAACCTCTTCCATTTAAGAATGATGGAGGCCACTGTGTATTTGGGGACCTTCAATGCTGCAGAAATGTTTTGGTACCCTTCAGCAGATCTGTGCCTCGACACAATCCTGTCTCGGAGCTCTACGGGAAATTCCTTCAACTTCATGGCTTGGTTTTTGATCGAAATCGAGCTCAATCTTGACTCTCATAGCAAAGGTTCTGAATACTTTTGTAAATAAGGTATTTCCGTTTTTTATTTTTAATACATTTCTAAAAAACTGTTTTTGCTTTGTCATTATGGGGTATTGTGTGTAGATTAATGAGGGAAAACAATTATTTAATCCATTTTAGAATAAGGCTGTAATGTAAAAAAAAAAATAGGAAAAAGTCAAGGGGTCTGAATACTTACCAAATGCACTGTAAATACAATGAAATTGAAAAAGGATATAATTATTACAATTTCAACATTTATTTTACAGTTCCCTTATTCCACCACTTGGCACTGTGCCTACGCTTGGTCATCACACTCTCAAGCATACATCTTGATACATCTCACACTTTGCTTGGAAATGATCCCACGCTCCCAACGAATGGTTTGTGCCTGATTGATACATGAGACCCCTGGACTGATTTCATCTTGTTGTTGATTTCAGATTGTTCGTTTTTTGTTTTTTGTATGTGCTTTGTTTTTCCCACAATCATGACTGCATGTCGGAGATAATGATGTCGGAGATAGTGATGATGGAGATAGTGATGTCGGAGATAGTGATGATGGAGATAGTGATGATGGAGATAGTGATGTCGGAGATAGTGATGATGGAGATAGTGATGTCGGAGATAGTGATGTCGGAGATAGTGATGATGGAGATAGTGATGTCGGAGATAGTGATGTCGGAGATAGTGATGATGGAGATAATGATGTCGGAGATAGTGATGATGGAGATAGTGATGATGGAGATAGTGATGATGGAGATAATGATGTCGGAGATAATGATGTCGGAGATAGTGATGATGGAGATAGTGATGTCGGAGATAGTGATGATGGAGATAATGATGTCGGAGATAGTGATGATGGAGATAGTGATGATGGAGATAGTGATGATGGAGATAATGATGTCGGAGATAGTGATGATGGAGATAGTGATGTCGGAGATAGTGATGATGGAGATAATGATGTCGGAAATAATGATGTCTGAGATAATGATGTCGGAAATAATGATGTCGGAGATAATGATGACGGAGATAGTGATGATGGAGATAATGATGTCGGAGATAGTGATGATGGAGATAGTGATGATGGAGATAATGATGTCGGAAATAATGATGTCTGAGATAATGATGTCGGAAATAATGATGTCGGAGATAATGATGACGGAGATAATCATGTCGGAGATAATGATGACGGAGATAATCATGTCTAAGACAATCCCCATGACTTTCACTGTCTGTTTCTTGTCAGAGAACAAAGGCTCCTCTGACACGTTCGGACAGCGGTGACTCGGAGGACAACTATGTGCCTATGAACCCAGGCTCATCTCCCCTCAACGCCGCCCAGGCGGACAGCCCCAAAAACATCTACATCCCCATGAGCCCCGGGCCGCACCACTTTGATTTCCCAGGGTTCTCGGCCACGCTACCCGCCCGGAAGGGAAGTACCGCCTCGCTGTGTCACCGACCTGGGAGGCTGAGTGACGTCACACCACCACCTATAAATCGCAACCTCAAACCCAACAGGAAATGTGAGTGTCATGTCTTAGTCGATGTGAGGCTTTCCGTGCTCTCCTCTTTTAGAGCCATGATACCAAACTGTCATATTATGTCATATTATACATTCTTTGTGTTTCATATTGTTCTTTTGTAACACTTTTTTTCTGATTTCTGTCTAAATCCAACAGCCCTCTACATTCAGATGTAATATGATTTCTGTCTAAACCCAGGAGCGCTCTACATTCAGATGTAATATGATTTCTGTCTAAACCCAACAGCCCTCTACATTCAGATGTAATATGATTTCTGTCTAAACCCAACAGCGCTCTACATTCAGATGTAATATGATTTCTGATTTCTGTCTAAACCCAACAGCCCTCTACATTCAGATGTAATATGATTTCTGTCTAAACCCAGGAGCGCTCTACATTCAGATGTAATATGATTTCTGATTTCTGTCTAAATCCAACAGCCCTCTACATTCAGATGTAATATGATTTCTGATTTCTGTCTAAATCCAACAGCGCTCTACATTCAGATGTAATATGATTTCTGTCTAAATCCAACAGCCCTCTACATTCAGATGTAATATGATTTCTGATTTCTGTCTAAACCCAACAGCCCTCTACATTCAGATGTAATATGATTTCTGATTTCTGTCTAAACCCAACAGCCCTCTACATTCAGATGTAATATGATTTCTGTCTAAATCCAACAGCCCTCTACATTCAGATGTAATATGATTTCTGTCTAAACCCAGGAGCGCTCTACATTCAGATGTAATATGATTTCTGATTTCTGTCTAAACCCAACAGCCCTCTACATTCAGATGTAATATGATTTGTGATTTCTGTCTAAACCCAACAGCCCTCTACATTCAGATGTAATATGATTTCTGATTTCTGTCTAAACCCAACAGCCCTCTACATTCAGATGTAATATGATTTCTGTCTAAACCCAACAGCCCTCTACATTCAGATGTAATATGATTTCTGATTTCTGTCTAAACCCAACAGCCCTCAGTTGAGAAGACAATGAAGTTGTTTTGTTTCTTTATGTCCTCAGCCAAGCCAACACCTCTGGATCTGAGGAACAATGGCATCATTGATGAGCTCCCATTTAAGAGTCCAATCACCATGTCCTGGACCCGACCCATGTGAGTCCCATATCAGTTCTACTAGCTACCCGACCCATGTCCCATATCAGTTCTACTAGCTACCTGACCCATGTCCCATATCAGTTATACTAGCTACCCGACCCATGTCCCATATCAGTTATACTAGCTACCTGACCCATGTCCCATATCAGTTCTACTAGCTACCCGACCCATGTCCCATATCAGTTCTACTAGCTACCCGACCCATGTCCCATATCAGTTATACTAGCTACCCGACCCATGTCCCATATCAGTTATACTAGCTACCCGACCCATGTCCCATATCAGTTCTACTAGCTACCCGACCCATGTCCCATATCAGTTATACTAGCTACCTGACCCATGTCCCATATCAGTTCTACTAGCTACCTGACCCATGGCCCATATCAGTTATACTAGCTACCTGACCCATGTCCCATATCAGTTCTACTAGCTACCTGACCCATGTCCCATATCAGTTATACTAGCTACCTGACCCATGTCCCATATCAGTTATACTAGCTACCTGACCCATGTCCCATATCAGTTATACTAGCTACCTGACCCATGTCCCATATCAGTTCTACTAGCTACCTGACCCATGTCCCATATCAGTTCTACTAGCTAACTGACCCATGTCCCATATCAGTTATACTAGCTACCCGACCCATGTCCCATATCAGTTATACTAGCTACCTGACCCTGTGAGTCCCATATCAGTTCTACTAGCTACCTGACCCATGTCCCATATCAGTTCTACTAGCTACCTGACCCATGTCCCATATCAGTTATACTAGCTACCCGACCCATGTCCCATATCAGTTATACTAGCTACCTGACCCTGTGAGTCCCATATCAGTTATACTAGCTACCTGACCCATGTCCCATATCAGTTATACTAGCTACCTGACCCATGTCCCATATCAGTTCTACTAGCTACCTGACCCATGTCCCATATCAGTTCTACTAGCTACCTGACCCATGTCCCATATCAGTTATACTAGCTACCCGACCCTGTGAGTCCCATATCAGTTCTACTAGCTACCTGACCCATGTCCCATATCAGTTATACTAGCTACCTGACCCATGTGAGTCTCATATCAGTTATACTAGCTACCTGACCCATGTCCCATATCAGTTCTACTAGCTACCTGACCCATGTCCCATATCAGTTATGCTAGCTACCTGACCCATGGCCCATATCAGTTATACTAGCTACCTGACCCATGTGAGTCTCATATCAGTTCTACTAGCTACCTGACCCATGTCCCATATCAGTTCTACTAGCTACCTGACCCATGTCCCATATCAGTTCTACTAGCTACCTGACCCATGTCCCATATCAGTTCTACTAGCTACCTGACCCATGGCCCATATCAGTTATACTAGCTACCTGACCCTGTGAGTCCCATATCAGTTATACTAGCTACCTGACCCATGTCCCATATCAGTTCTACTAGCTACCTGACCCATGTCCCATATCAGTTATACTAGCTACCTGACCCATGGCCCATATCAGTTCTACTAGCTACCCGACCCATGTCCCATATCAGTTATACTAGCTACCTGACCCATGTCCCATATCAGTTATACTAGCTACCTGACCCATGTCCCATATCAGTTATACTAGCTACCTGACCCTGTGAGTCCCATATCAGTTCTACTAGCTACCTGACCCATGTCCCATATCAGTAATACTAGCTACCTGACCCATGTCCCATATCAGTTATACTAGCTACCCGACCCATGTCCCATATCAGTTATACTAGCTACCTGACCCATGTCCCATATCAGTTATACTAGCTACCTGACCCTGTGAGTCCCATATCAGTTCTACTAGCTACCTGACCCATGTCCCATATCAGTTATACTAGCTACCCAACCCATGTCCCATATCAGTTCTACTAGCTACCTGACCCATGTCCCATATCAGTTATACTAGCTACCTGACCCATGTCCCATATCAGTTCTACTAGCTACCCGACCCTGTGAGTCCCATATCAGTTCTACTAGCTACCTGACCCATGTCCCATATCAGTAATACTAGCTACCTGACCCATGTCCCATATCAGTTATACTAGCTACCTGACCCATGTCCCATATCAGTTCTACTAGCTACCTGACCCATGTCCCATATCAGTTATACTAGCTACCTGACCCATGGCCCATATCAGTTATACTAGCTACCCGACCCATGTCCCATATCAGTTATACTAGCTACCTGACCCATGTCCCATATCAGTTATACTAGCTACCTGACCCATGGCCCATATCAGTTCTACTAGCTACCTGACCCATGTCCCATATCAGTTCTACTAGCTACCCGACCCATGTCCCATATCAGTTATACTAGCTACCTGACCCATGTCCCATATCAGTTATACTAGCTACCCGACCCATGTCCCATATCAGTTATACTAGCTACCTGACCCATGTCCCATATCAGTTCTACTAGCTACCTGACCCATGGCCCATATCAGTTATACTAGCTACCCGACCCATGGCCCATATCAGTTCTACTAGCTACCTGACCCATGTGAGTCCCATATCAGTTATACTAGCTACCTGACCCATGTCCCATATCAGTTCTACTAGCTACCTGACCCATGTCCCATATCAGTTCTACTAGCTACCTGACCCATGGCCCATATCAGTTATACTAGCTACCTGACCCATGTCCCATATCAGTTCTACTAGCTACCTGACCCATGGCCCATATCAGTTATACTAGCTACCCGACCCATGTCCCATATCAGTTATACTAGCTACCCGACCCATGTGAGTCCCATATCAGTTATTCTAGCTACCTGACCCATGGCCCATATCAGTTCTACTAGCTACCTGACCCATGTGAGTCTCATATCAGTTCTACTAGCTACCTGACCCATGTGAGTCTCATATCAGTTATACTAGCTACCTGACCCATGTCCCATATCAGTTATACTAGCTACCTGACCCATGGCCCATATCAGTTATACTAGCTACCTGACCCATGGCCCATATCAGTTATACTAGCTACCCGACCCATGTCCCATATCAGTTATACTAGCTACCCGACCCATGTGAGTCCCATATCAGTTATTCTAGCTACCTGACCCATGGCCCATATCAGTTATACTAGCTACCCGACCCATGTGAGTCCCATATCAGTTATACTAGCTACCCGACCCATGGCCCATATCAGTTCTACTAGCTACCTGACCCATGTGAGTCTCATATCAGTTATACTAGCTACCTGACCCATGTCCCATATCAGTTCTACTAGCTACCTGACCCATGTCCCATATCAGTTCTACTAGCTACCCGACCCATGTCCCATATCAGTTATACTAGCTACCCGACCCATGTCCCATATCAGTTATACTAGCTACCCGACCCATGTGAGTCCCATATCAGTTATTCTAGCTACCCGACCCATGTCCCATATCAGTTCTACTAGCTACCTGACCCATGGCCCATATCAGTAATACTAGCTACCTGACCCATGGCCCATATCAGTTATACTAGCTACCCGACCCATGTCCCATATCAGTTCTACTAGCTACCTGACCCATGTCCCATATCAGTTCTACTAGCTACCTGACCCATGTCCCATATCAGTTATACTAGCTACCTGACCCATGTCCCATATCAGTTATACTAGCTACCTGACCCATGTCCCATATCAGTTATACTAGCTACCTGACCCATGTGAGTCCCATATCAGTTATACTAGCTACCTGACCCATGTCCCATATCAGTAATACTAGCTACCTGACCCATGTCCCATATCAGTTATACTAGCTACCCGACCCATGTCCCATATCAGTTCTACTAGCTACCCGACCCATGTCCCATATCAGTTATACTAGCTACCCGACCCATGTCCCATATCAGTTCTACTAGCTACCCGACCCTGTGAGTCCCATATCAGTTATACCAGCTACCCGACCCATGTCCCATATCAGTTATACTAGCTACCCGACCCATGTCCCATATCAGTTCTACTAGCTACCCGACCCTGTGAGTCCCATATCAGTTATACTAGCTACCCGACCCATGTCCCATATCAGTTATACTAGCTACCCGACCCATGTCCCATATCAGTTATACTAGCTACCCGACCCATGTCCCATATCAGTTATACTAGCTACCTGACCCATGTGAGTCCCATATCAGTTATACTAGCTACCTGACCCATGTCCCATATCAGTTCTACTAGCTACCCGACCCATGTCCCATATCAGTTATACTAGCTACCTGACCCATGTCCCATATCAGTTCTACTAGCTACCTGACCCATGGCCCATATCAGTCATCCATCCTATTGGATCCAGACTGCTGTCACTCCAGGTATAAACGTAGAAGAACTCATAAACCTTGTTTTAGTTAGACTCACAGTCTTCTCTCTTCTCCCAGGCCTCCCTGGTCTCAGTAGTACTGCCATAGGGGTCAGAATGTGGAGTCAGTCCTCTCTCTTCTCTCTTCTCCCAGGCCTCCCTGGTCTCAGTAGTACTGCCATAGGGGTCAGAATGTGGAGTCAGTCCTCTCTCTTCTCTCTCCTCCCAGGCCTATGAACTCAGGTGGCATGTCCTCCCAGCACTGCAGACCCATCTCCACCCAGAGTATCACCAGCACTGACTCTGCAGACAGCGAGGAGAACTACGTAGCCATGGTGAGTCCCTACAACAGGACAAATGCACCCTATACCCTATGTAGTTCACTACTTTTCATCCGTGCCCTATAGGGAATAGGGTGCCATTTGGGACGCAGACTTACTGAGCTGACATACTGTAGTACAGGACACAGGGCTATAAGTAGCGCTATATAGGGAATAGGGTGCCATTTGGGACGCAGACTTACTGAGCTGACATACTGTAGTAGAGGACACAGGGCTATAAGTAGCGCTATATAGGGAATAGGGTGCCATTTGGGACTACAGATCAGTGTATTATGTTTTGTCTTTATGATTGAATTGTATCCTATGTTTACCCATTAACATGGCCTCAGTTTATCCTGGACATATTCCATGGAAACATTATAAACTTCCTGCCCCTGTACAGTGCATTTGGAAAGTATTCAGACCCCTTGACTTTTTCCACATTTTGTTATTTTACAGCCTTATTCTACAATTCAATTGATTAAAAAAAAAAAATATATATATATATATATATATATATTATAATAGTGATGTCATTATGGGTTATTGTGATGCCATTATGGGGTATTGTGATGCCATTATGGGGTAATGTGTGTAGATTGATGAGGGGAAAAAAGTTATTTAATCAATTTTAGAATACGGCTGTAACGTAACAAAATGTGGAAAAAGTCAAGTGGTCTGAATACTGTATAGTGTATTTGTCTTGGTTAATGAGTGTTGTACCTTTGTGTGGGCCGCAGTTCGTCTAGAAGAGGGTTACTATGAAGTATCTAAGGTATATCTACAGTCCAGGGTTACTATAAATGAATTCAAGTGTTACCCATGTGTGTGTTTACACGCCCCCTCTTCTTCTCTGCCCTCCATCAGCAGAACCCAGCGTCTACCTCTCCAGCAGTGAGTGGTACCAGCAGCCCCGCCCCTAGGAAGTGTGGTAATGTGGACTACCTAGCTCTGGACTTCCAGCCGGGCTCCCCCAGTCCACACAGAAAGGTACACACACACACACACCCCCGCCACACTGATCCTCAACACGGGGGCCCCATGGGGGCCCCACAGGGGTGCGTGCTCAGCCCCCTCCTGTACTCCCTGTTCACTCACGTCTCCAACTCAATCATCATGTTTGCTGACGACACAACAGGCGTAGGCTTGATTACTAACAACAATGAGACAGCCTAAAGGGAGAAGGTGGGAGCTCTGGTGGAGTGATACCAGGGAAAAATAACCTCTCCCTCAACATCAACAAAACGAAGGAGCTGATCGTGGACTACAGGAGACGGCATCCACATCGACGGGCCGCAGCGGAGAGGGTCAAAAAGCTTCGTTCCTCGGCGTACACATCACTGAAGACCCGAAATGGTCCCTTCACACGGACAGTGTGGTGAAGAAGGCGCAAAAGGCATCTTCGACATTAGGAGGTGGAAGAAATTCGTCTTTGCTCCTAAAACCCTCAGAAACTTCTATAGATGCTGGTGGAGGACAGAAGAAGAGGTGGATGTACAAACACACTCATTCACAAACACTTGTATGCATTGTGAAAGGTCTTGGGTGCCTCAATGAATAAAAAAAAGCATAAAATAACTTTGGGTTGTATCATCGCCTGGTACGGCAACTGCACCATCCGCAACCGCAGGGCCCTCCAGAGGGTGGTGCAGTCAGCCCAATACACCACCGGGGGCAAACTATCTGCCCTCCAGGACACCAACAGCACCCGATGTCACAGGAAGGGCCAAGAAGATCATCAAAGACATCAACCACCCGAGCCACGGCCTGTTCACCCCGCTACCATCTAGAAGGAGGGGACTGTACAGGTGCATCAAAGCTGGGAACAAGAGTCTGATAAACAGCTTCAATCTCCAGCCATCAGACTGTTAAACAGTCACCACTAGTCAGCTTCTGCCCACTAAAAGGAAGGAGATACCTAGTCAGTTGTCCAACTGAATGCATTCAACTGAAATGTGTCTTCCGCATTTAACCCAACCCTCTGAATCAGAGAGGTAAGGGGGGGGCTGTCTTAATCGACATCCACGTCATCGGCGCCCAGGGAGCAATTGTTGTTTGGGGGTTGGAACTTCTTGCGGATCTGTGGGACGCTACTTAAATTACTATAAATATTTAACTTTCATGAAATCACAAGTGCAATACATCAAAATAAAGCTTACCTTGTTGTTAATCCAGCCGCCGTGTCAGATTTCAAAAAGGCTTTACGGTGAAAGCAAACCATGCGATTATCTGAGAAAAGCGCCCAGCACACAAAAGCATAACAAATCATTTTTAACCAGGGAGTTGCGACACGAAAAATAGCGATATAATATATGCCTTACCGTTGAAGATCTTCTTCTGTTGGCACTCCAAAAGGTCCCAGTTATATTACAAATGGTCCTTTTGTTCGATAATGTCCTCCTTTATATCCATAAAAACTCAGTCTAGCTGGCACGCTTCAGTCAATGATTCCCTTGGTTTCCCTCCTTCAAAATGCATACGAAATGAATCCAAAACGTTACCAATAAACTTATCCAAACAAGTCAATCAATGTTTATAATCAAACAATAGGTACCCTAATACGTAAATAAACGATCAAATTTAAGACAGAGAATCGTTATTGTCTTTACCAGAGAAAAATACCAAAGAACGCGCTGTCATTCACGCGCTTGGAAACACTACAGCCAAAATGGGAGACACCTAGAAAAACTACAGTTTCTGGCTCATTTTTCCAAAAACCAGCCTGAAACTCTTTCTGAAGACTGTTGACATCTAGTGGAAGCCCTAGGAACTGCAATCGGGCACGATTTCGCCCTATTATAAAAGAGCCAGCCATTGAAATCAGTGGTAGGATGATTTTTTTTGGGGGGGGGATAGTTTGTCCTCGGGGTTTCGCCTGCCATTTCAGTTCTATTATACTCACAGACATTATTGTAACAGTTTTAGAAACTTTAGAGTGTTTTCTATCCAAATCAACCAATTATATGCATATCCTAGCTTCTGGGCCTGAGTAGCAGGCAGTTTATTTTGGGGCACGCTTTTCATCCGGACGTCAAAATACCGCCCCCTAGCCCAAAGAGGTTTTAACTCCCTTGCTCAAGGGCAGAACGGCAGATTTTTCCGGCTCAGGGATTCGATCCAGCAACCTTTCGGTTACTGGCCCAACGTTCTAAACCGCAAGGACCTTGCCCTGAACCTTAGACACTTACAAGCCGGCTACCACCCAGTACTCTACCCTGCACCTTAGAGACCTGCTGCCCTGTGTACATAGTCATTCAACACGGGTCACCTGAATAATGTTTACATACTGTTTTACACACTTTATATGTATATACTGTATTCTAGTCAAGGCTCATCCTATATAACTACTGTCTATACTGTCTATACACACCATCCTATATAACTACTGTCTATACACACCATCCTATATAACTACTGTCTATACACACCATCCTATATAACTACTGTCTATACACACCATCCTATATAACTACTGTCTATACACACCATCCTATATAACTACTGTCTATACACACCATCCTATATAACTACTGTCTATACACACCATCCTATATAACTACTGTCTATACTGTCTATACACACCATCCTATATAACTACTGTCTATACACACCATCCTATATAACTACTGTCTATACACACCATCCTATATAACTACTGTCTATACACACCATCCTATATAACTACTGTCTATACACACCATCCTATATAACTACTGTATATACTGTCTATACACACCATCCTATATAACTACTGTCTATACACACAATCCTATATAACTACTGTCTATACACACCATCCTATATAACTACTGTCTATACTGTCTATACACACCATCCTATATAACTACTGTCTTTACACACCATCCTATATAACTACTGTCTATACACACCATCCTATATAACTACTGTCTATACACACCATCCTATATAACTACTGTCTATACACACCATCCTATATAACTACTGTTTATACACACCATCCTATATAACTACTGTCTATACACACCATCCTATATAACTACTGTCTATACACACCATCCTATATAACTACTGTCTATACACACCATCCTATATAACTACTGTCTATACACACCATCCTATATAACTACTGTCTATACACACCATCCTATATAACTACTGTCTATACACACCATCCTATATAACTACTGTCTATACACACCATCCTATATAACTACTGTCTATACTGTCTATACACACCATCCTATATAACTACTGTCTATACACACCATCCTATATAACTACTGTCTATACACACCATCCTATATAACTACTGTCTATACTGTCTATACACACCATCCTATATAACTACTGTCTATACTGTCTATACACACCATCCTATATAACTACTGTCTATACACACCATCCTATATAACTACTGTCTATACACACCATCCTATATAACTACTGTCTATACACACCATCCTATATAACTACTGTCTATACACACCATCCTATATAACTACTGTCTATACTGTCTATACACACCATCCTATATAACTACTGTCTATACTGTCTATACACACCATCCTATATAACTACTGTCTATACACACCATCCTATATAACTACTGTCTATACTGTCTATACACACCATCCTATATAACTACTGTCTATACTGTCTATACACACCATCCTATATAACTACTGTCTATACACACCATCCTATATAACTACTGTCTATACACACCATCCTATATAACTACTGTCTATAGACACCATCCTATATAACTACTGTCTATAGACACCATCCTATATAACTACTGTCTATACACACCATCCTATATAACTACTGTCTATACTGTCTATACACACCATCCTATATAACTACTGTCTATACTGTCTATACACACCATCCTATATAACTACTGTCTATACACACCATCCTATATAACTACTGTCTATACACACCATCCTATATAACTACTGTCTATACACACCATCCTATATAACTACTGTCTATACTGTCTATACACACCATCCTATATAACTACTGTCTATACTGTCTATACACACCATCCTATATAACTACTGTCTATACTGTCTATACACACCATCCTATATAACTACTGTCTATACACACCATCCTATATAACTACTGTCTATACACACCATCCTATATAACTACTGTCTATACACACCATCCTATATAACTACAGTCTATACTGTCTATACACACCATCCTATATAACTACTGTCTATACTGTCTATACACACCATCCTATATAACTACTGTCTATACACACCATCCTATATAACTACTGTCTATACACACCATCCTATATAACTACTGTCTATACACACCATCCTATATAACTACTGTCTAGTCTGTCTATACACACCATCCTATATAACTACTGTCTATACTGTCTATACACACCATCCTATATAACTACTGTCTATACACACCATCCTATATAACTACTGTCTATACACACCATCCTATATAACTACTGTCTATACACACCATCCTATATAACTACTGTCTATACTGTCTATACACACCATCCTATTTAACTACTGTCTATACACACCATCCTATATAACTACTGTCTATACACACCATCCTATATAACTACTGTCTATACACACCATCCTATATAACTACTGTCTATACACACCATCTTTTTATAACTACTGTCTATACTGTCTATACACACCATCCTATATAACTACTGTCAATACACACCATCCTATATAACTACTGTCTATACACACCATCCTATATAACTACTGTCTATACACACCATCCTATATAGCTACTGTCTATACACACCATCCTATATAACTACTGTCTATACACACCATCCTATATAACTACTGTCTATACACACCATCCTATATAACTACTGTCTATACACACCATCCTATATAACTACTGTCTATACTGTCTATACACCCCATCCTATTTAACTACTGTCAATACACACCATCCTATATAACTACTGTCTATACACACCATCCTATATAACTACTGTCTATACACACCATCCTATATAACTACTGTCTATACACACCATCTTTTTATAACTACTGTCTATACTGTCTATACACACCATCCTATATAACTACTGTCAATACACACCATCCTATATAACTACTGTCTATACACACCATCCTATATAACTACTGTCTATACACACCATCCTATATAACTACTGTCTATACACACCATCCTATATAACTACTGTCTATACTGTCTATACACACCATCCTATATAACTACTGTCTATACTGTCTATACACACCATCCTATATAACTACTGTCTAGTCTGTCTATACACACCATCCTGTATAACTACTGTCTATACTGTCTATACACACCATCCTATATAACTACTGTCTAGTCTGTCTATACACACCATCCTGATTAACTACTGTCTATACTGTCTATACACACCATCCTATATAACTACTGTCTATACACACCATCCTATATAACTACTGTCTATACACACCATCCTATATAACTACTGTCTATACACACCATCCTATATAACTACTGTCTATACTGTCTATACACACCATCCTATTTAACTACTGTCTATACACACCATCCTATATAACTACTGTCTATACACACCATCCTATATAACTACTGTCTATACACACCATCCTATATAACTACTGTCTATACACACCATCTTTTTATAACTACTGTCTATACTGTCTATACACACCATCCTATATAACTACTGTCAATACACACCATCCTATATAACTACTGTCTATACACACCATCCTATATAACTACTGTCTATACACACCATCCTATATAGCTACTGTCTATACACACCATCCTATATAACTACTGTCTATACACACCATCCTATATAACTACTGTCTATACACACCATCCTATATAACTACTGTCTATACACACCATCCTATATAACTACTGTCTAGTCTGTCTATACACACCATCCTATATAACTACTGTCTATACTGTCTATACACACCATCCTATATAACTACTGTCTATACGACACCATCCTATATAACTACTGTCAATACACACCATCCTATATAACTACTGTCTATACACACCATCCTATATAACTACTGTCTATACACACCATCCTATATAACTACTGTCTATACTGTCTATACACACCATCCTATATAACTACTGTCTATACACACCATCCTATATAACTACTGTCTAGTCTGTCTATACACACCATCCTATATAACTACTGTCTATACTGTCTATACACACCATCCTATATAACTACTGTCTATACACACCATCCTATATAACTACTGTCTATACACACCATCCTATATAACTACTGTCTATACACACCATCCTATATAACTACTGTCTATACACACCATCCTATATAACTACTGTCTATACACACCATCCTATATAACTACTGTCTATACACACCATCTCTTTATAACTACTGTCTATACTGTCTATACACACCATCCTATATAACTACTGTCAATACACACCATCCTATATAACTACTGTCTATACACACCATCCTATATAACTACTGTCTATACACACCATCCTATATAACTACTGTCTATACACACCATCCTATATAACTACTGTCTATACTGTCTATACACACCATCCTATATAACTACTGTCTATACACACCATCCTATATAACTACTGTCTATACACACCATCCTTTATAACTACTGTCTATACTGTCTATACACACCATCCTATATAACTACTGTCTATACACACCATCTATATAACTAATCAAATCAAATCAAATTTATTTATAAAGCCCTTCTTACATCAGCTGATATCACAAAGTGCTGTACAGAAACCCAGCCTAAAACCCCAAACAGCAAGCAATGCATGTGTAGAAGCACGGTGGCTAGGAAAAACTCCCTAGAAAGGCCAGAACCCAGGAAGAAACCTAGAGAGGAACCAGGCTATGAGGGGTGGCCAGTCCTCTTCTGGCTGTGCCGGGTGGAGATTATAACAGCACATGGCCTAGATATTCAAATGTTCATAAATTACCAGCATTGTCAAATAATAATAATCATAGTAGTTGTCGAGGGTGCAACAAGTCAGTAACACAAGAGTAAGTGTCAGTTTGCTTTTTCATAGCCGATCTTTGAGAGTATCTCTACCGCTCCTGCTGTCTCTAGAGAGTTGAAAACAGCAGGTCTGGGACAGGTAGCACGTCCGGTGAATAGGTCAGGGTTCCAGCAGGTCTGGGACAGCAGGTCTGGGACAGGTAGCACGTCCGGTGAACAGGTCAGGGTTCCATAGCTGCAGGCAGAACAGTTGGAACTGGAGCAGCAGCACGGCCAGGTGAACTGGGGACAGCAAGGAGTCATCAAGCCAGGTAGTCCTGAGGCATGGTCCTAGGGCTCAGGTCCTCCGAGAGAGAGAAAGAAAGAAAGAGAAAGAGAGAATTAGAGAGAGCATATTTAAAATTCACACAGGACACCGGAAAAGACAAGAGAAATACTCCAGATGTGACAGACTGACCCTAGCCCCCCGACACGAACTACTGCAGCATAAATACTAGAGGCTGAGACAGGAGGGGTCAGGAGACACTGTGGCCCCATCCGATGAAACCCCCGGACAGGGCCAAACAGGTAGGATATAACCCCACCCACTTTGCCAAAGCACAGCCTCCACACCACTGGAGGGATATCTCCAACCACCAACATACCATCCCGGGACAAGGCCGAGTATAGCCCACAAAGATCTCTGCCACGGCACAGCCCAAGGGGGGGGCGCCAACCCAGACAGGAAGACCACGTCAGTGACTCAACCCACTCAAGTGACGCACCCCTCCCAGGGACGGCATGGAAGAACACCAGTAAGCCAGTGACTCAGCCCCTGTAAAAGGGTTAGAGGCAGAGAATCCCAGTGGAAAGAGGGGAAACCGGCCAGGCAGAGACAGCAAGGGCGGTTCGTTGCTCCAGCCTTTCCGTTCACCTTCACACCCCTGGGCCAGACTACACTTAATCATAGGACCTACTGAAGAGATAAGTCTTCAGTAAAGACTTAAAGGTTAAACTACTGTCCATACTGTCTATACACACCATCCTATATAACTACTGTCTATACACACCATCCTGTATAACTACTGTCTATACACACCATCCTATATAACTACTGTCTATACACACCATCCTATACAACTACTGTCTATACACACCATCCTATATAACTACTGTCTATACACACCATCCTATATAACTACTGTCTATACACACCATCCTGTATAACTACTGTCTATACTGTCTATACACACCATCCTATATAACTACTGTCTATACACACCATCCTATATAACTACTGTCTATACTGTCTATACACACCATCCTATATAACTACTGTCTATACACACCATCCTATATAACTACAGTCTATACACACCATCCTATATAACTACTGTCTATACACACCATCCTATATAACTACTGTCTATACACACCATCCTATATAACTACTGTCTATACACACCATCCTATATAACTACTGTCTATACACATCATCCTATATAACTACTGTCTATTCACACCATCCTATATAACTACTGTCTATACACACCATCCTGTATAACTACTGTCTATACACACCATCCTATATAACTACTGTCTATACTGTCTATACACACCATCCTATATAACTACTGTCTATACACACCATCCTATATAACTACTGTCTATACACACCATCCTATATAACTACTGTCTATACACACCATCCTATATAACTACTGTCTATACTGTCTATACACACCATCCTATATAACTACTGTCTATACACACCATCCTATATAACTACTGTCTATACACACCATCCTGTATAACTACTGTCTATACTGTCTATACACACCATCCTATATAACTACTGTCTATACTGTCTATACACACCATCCTATATAACTACTGTCTATACACACCATCCTATATAACTACTGTCTATACACACCATCCTATATAACTACTGTCTATACTGTCTATACACACCATCCTATATAACTACTGTCTATACACACCATCCTGTATAACTACTGTCTATACTGTCTATACACACCATCCTATATAACTACTGTCTATACTGTCTATATACACCATCCTGTATAACTACTGTCTATACACACCATCCTATATAACTACTGTCTATACACACCATCCTATATAACTACTGTCTATACACACCATCCTATATAACTACTGTCTATACTGTCTATACACACCATCCTATATAACTACTGTCTATTCACACCATCCTATATAACTACTGTCTATACACACCATCCTATATAACTACTGTCTATACACACCATCCTATATAACTACTGTCTATACTGTCTATACACACCATCATATATAACTACTGTCTATTCTGTCTATACACACCATCCTATATAACTACTGTCTATACACACCATCCTGTATAACTACTGTCTATACACACCATCCTCTATAACTACTGTCTATACACACCATCCTATATAACTACTGTCTATACACACCATCCTATATAACTACTGTCTATACTGTCTATACACACCATCCTATATAACTACTGTCTATACACACCATCCTGTATAACTACTGTCTATACTGTCTATACACACATCCTATATAACTACTGTCTATACACACCATCCTATATAACTACTGTCTATACACACCATCCTATATAACTACTGTCTATACTGTCTATACACACCATCCTATATAACTACTGTCTATACACACCATCCTATATAACTACTGTCTATACTGTCTATACACACCATCCTATATAACTACTGTCTATACTGTCTATACACACCATCCTATATAACTACTGTCTATACACACCATCATATATAACTACTGTCTATACACACCATCCTATATAACTACTGTCTAGTCTGTCTATACACACCATCCTATATAACTACTGTCTATACACACCATCCTATATAACTACTGTCTATACACACCATCCTATATAACTACTGTCTATACACACCATCCTATATAACTACTGTCTAGTCTGTCTATACACACCATCCTATATAACTACTGTCTATACTGTCTATACACACCATCCTATATAACTACTGTCTATACACACCATCCTATATAACTACTGTCTATACACACCATCCTATATAACTACTGTCTTTACACACCATCCTATATAACTACTGTCTGTACTGTCTATACACACCATCCTATATAACTACTGTCTATATGCACCATCCTATATAACTACTGTCTATACACACCATCCTATATAACTACTGTCTATACACACCATCCTATATAACTACTGTCTATACACACCATCCTTTATAACTACTGTCTATACTGTCTATACACACCATCCTATATAACTACTGTCTATACACACCATCCTATATAACTACTGTCTATACACACCATCCTATATAACTACTGTCTATACACACCATCCTATATAACTACTGTCTATACACACCATCTATATAACTAATCAAATCAAATCAAATTTATTTATAAAGCCCTTCTTACATCAGCTGATATCACAAAGTGCTGTACAGAAACCCAGCCTAAAACCCCAAACAGCAAGCAATGCAGGTGTAGAAGCACGGTGGCTAGGAAAAACTCCCTAGAAAGGCCAGAACCCAGGAAGAAACCTAGAGAGGAACCAGGCTATGAGGGGTGGCCAGTCCTCTTCTGGCTGTGCCGGGTGGAGATTATAACAGCACATGGCCTAGATATTCAAATGTTCATAAATTACCAGCATTGTCAAATAATAATAATCATAGTAGTTGTCGAGGGTGCAACAAGTCAATAACACAAGAGTAAGTGTCAGTTGGCTTTTTCATAGCCGATCTTTGAGAGTATCTCTACCGCTCCTGCTGTCTCTAGAGAGTTGAAAACAGCAGGTCTGGGACAGGTAGCACGTCCGGTGAATAGGTCAGGGTTCCAGCAGGTCTGGGACAGCAGGTCTGGGACAGGTAGCACGTCCGGTGAACAGGTCAGGGTTCCAGCAGGTCTGGGACAGCAGGTCTGGGACAGGTAGCACGTCCGGTGAACAGGTCAGGGTTCCATAGCTGCAGGCAGAACAGTTGGAACTGGAGCAGCAGCACGGCCAGGTGAACTGGGGACAGCAAGGAGTCATCAAGCCAGGTAGTCCTGAGGCATGGTCCTAGGGCTCAGGTCCTCCGAGAGAGAGAAAGAAAGAAAGAGAAAGAGAGAATTAGAGAGAGCATATTTAAAATTCACACAGGACACCGGAAAAGACAAGAGAAATACTCCAGATGTGACAGACTGACCCTAGCCCCCCGACACGAACTACTGCAGCATAAATACTAGAGGCTGAGACAGGAGGGGTCAGGAGACACTGTGGCCCCATCCGATGAAACCCCCGGACAGGGCCAAACAGGTAGGATATAACCCCACCCACTTTGCCAAAGCACAGCCTCCACACCACTGGAGGGATATCTCCAACCACCAACATACCATCCCGGGACAAGGCCGAGTATAGCCCACAAAGATCTCTGCCACGGCACAGCCCAAGGGGGGGGCGCCAACCCAGACAGGAAGACCACGTCAGTGACTCAACCCACTCAAGTGACGCACCCCTCCCAGGGACGGCATGGAAGAACACCAGTAAGCCAGTGACTCAGCCCCTGTAAAAGGGTTAGAGGCAGAGAATCCCAGTGGAAAGAGGGGAAACCGGCCAGGCAGAGACAGCAAGGGCGGTTCGTTGCTCCAGCCTTTCCGTTCACCTTCACACCCCTGGGCCAGACTACACTTAATCATAGGACCTACTGAAGAGATAAGTCTTCAGTAAAGACTTAAAGGTTAAACTACTGTCCATACTGTCTATACACACCATCCTATATAACTACTGTCTATACACACCATCCTGTATAACTACTGTCTATACACACCATCCTATATAACTACTGTCTATACACACCATCCTATACAACTACTGTCTATACACACCATCCTATATAACTACTGTCTATACACACCATCCTATATAACTACTGTCTATACACACCATCCTGTATAACTACTGTCTATACTGTCTATACACACCATCCTATATAACTACTGTCTATACACACCATCCTATATAACTACTGTCTATAGTGTCTATACACACCATCCTATATAACTACTGTCTATACACACCATCCTATATAACTACAGTCTATACACACCATCCTATATAACTACTGTCTATACACACCATCCTATATAACTACTGTCTATACACATCATCCTATATAACTACTGTCTATTCACACCATCCTATATAACTACTGTCTATACACACCATCCTGTATAACTACTGTCTATACACACCATCCTATATAACTACTGTCTATACTGTCTATACACACCATCCTATATAACTACTGTCTATACACACCATCCTGTATAACTACTGTCTATACACACCATCCTATATAACTACTGTCTATACACACCATCCTATATAACTACTGTCTATACACACCATCCTATATAACTACTGTCTATACTGTCTATACACACCATCCTATATAACTACTGTCTATACACACCATCCTATATAACTACTGTCTATACTGTCTATACACACCATCCTATATAACTACTGTCTATACACACCATCCTGTATAACTACTGTCTATACTGTCTATACACACCATCCTATATAACTACTGTCTATACACACCATCCTATATAACTACTGTCTATACACACCATCCTATATAACTACTGTCTATACTGTCTATACACACCATCCTATGTAACTACTGTCTATACACACCATCCTATATAACTACTGTCTATACACACCATCCTGTATAACTACTGTCTATACTGTCTATACACACCATCCTATATAACTTCTGTCTATACTGTCTATACACACCATCCTATATAACTACTGTCTATACACACCATCCTATATAACTACTGTCTATACACACCATCCTATATAACTACTGTCTATAACTACTGTCTATACTGTCTATACACACCATCCTATATAACTTCTGTCTATACTGTCTATACACACCATCCTATATAACTACTGTCTATTCACACCATCCTATATAACTACTGTCTATACACACCATCCTATATAACTACTGTCTATACACACCATCCTATATAACTACTGTCTATACTGTCTATACACACCATCCTATATAACTACTGTCTATTCTGTCTATACACACCATCCTATATAACTACTGTCTATACACACCATCCTGTATAACTACTGTCTATACACACCATCCTATATAACTACTGTCTATACACACCATCCTATATAACTACTGTCTATACACACCATCCTATATAACTACTGTCTATACTGTCTATACACACCATCCTATATAACTACTGTCTATACACACCATCCTATATAACTACTGTCTATACTGTCTATACACACCATCCTATATAACTACTGTCTATACTGTCTATACACACCATCATATACAGTACACATATATATATATCCGGTCTTTGGAATTCAATCCAATTGCCATGGGGTTTTGTAGTGTGTTTATAAATACTGTATTCTCGATATATATATGTACATATCATTCTAGTATATATACTGCTGTACATATCATTCCTAGTATATCTACTGCTGTACATATCATTCCTAGTATATCTACTGCTGGACATATCATTCTAGTATGTCTACTGCTGTACATATCATTCTAGTATGTCTACTGCTGTACATATCATTCTAGTATATCTACTGCTGTACATATCATTCTAGTATGTCTACTGCTGTACATGTCATTCTAGTATATCTACTGCTGTACATATCATTATAGTATATCTACTGCTGTACATGTCATTCTAGTATATCTACTGCTGTACATATCATTCCTAGTATATCTACTGCTGTACATATCATTCCTAGTATATCTACTGCTGTACATATCATTCTAGTATATCTACTGCTGTACATATCATTCTAGTATATCTACTGCTGTACATATCATTCTAGTATATCTACTGCTGTACATATCATTCCTAGTATATCTAATGCTGTACATATCATTCCTAGTATATCTACTGCTGTACATATCATTCTAGTATGTCTACTGCTGTTTATATCATTCTAGTATGTCTACTGCTGTACATATCATTCCTAGTATATCTACTGCTGTACATATCATTCCTAGTATATCTACTGCTGTACATATCATTCTAGTATATCTATTGCTGTACATATCATTCTAGTATGTCTACTGCTGTACATATCATTCCTAGTATATCTACTGCTGTACATATCATTCCTAGTATATCTACTGCTGTACATATCATTCTAGTATATCTACTGCTGTACATATCATTCCTGGTATATCTACTGCTGTTTATATCATTCTAGTATATCTACTGCTGTACATATCATTCCTAGTATATCTACTGCTGTTCATATCATTCCTAGTATATCTACTGCTGTACATATCATTCTAGTATATCTACTGCTGTACATATCATTCTAGTATATCTACTGCTGTACATATCATTCCTTGTATATCTACTGCTGTACATATCATTCCTTGTATATCTACTGCTGTACATATCATTCCTAGTATATCTACTGCTGTACATATCATTCTAGTATATCTACTGCTGTACATATCATTCCTAGTATATCTACTGCTGTACATATCATTCTAGTATATCTACTGCTGTACATATCATTCTAGTATATCTACTGCTGCACATATCATTCTAGTATATCTACTGCTGTACATATCATTCTAGTATATCTACTGCTGTACATATCATTTCTAGTATATCTACTGCTGTACGTATCATTCTAGTATATCTACTGCTGTACATATCATTCTAGTATATCTACTGCTGTACATATCATTCTAGTATATCTACTGCTGTACATATCATTCCTAGTATATCTACTGCTGTACATATCATTCTAGTATATCTACTGCTGTACATATCATTCTAGTATGTCTACTGCTGTACATATCATTCTAGTATATCTACTGCTGTACATATCATTCTAGTATATCTACTGCTGTACATATCATTCTAGTATATCTACTGCTGTACATATCATTCTAGTATATCTACTGCTGTTTATATCATTCTAGTATATATACTGCTGTACATATCATTCCTAGTATATCTACTGCTGTACATATCATTCTAGTATGTCTACTGCTGTACATATCATTCTAGTATATCTACTGCTGTACATATCATTCTAGTATGTCTACTGCTGTACATGTCATTCTAGTATATCTACTGCTGTACATATCATTATAGTATATCTACTGCTGTACATGTCATTCTAGTATATCTACTGCTGTACATATCATTCCTAGTATATCTACTGCTGTACATATCATTCCTAGTATATCTACTGCTGTACATATCATTCTAGTATATCTACTGCTGTACATATCATTCTAGTATATCTACTGCTGTACATATCATTCCTAGTATATCTACTGCTGTACATATCATTCTAGTATATCTACTGCTGTACATATCATTCCTAGTATATCTAATGCTGTACATATCATTCCTAGTATATCTACTGCTGTACATATCATTCTAGTATGTCTACTGCTGTTTATATCATTCTAGTATGTCTACTGCTGTACATATCATTCCTAGTATATCTACTGCTGTACATATCATTCCTAGTATATCTACTGCTGTACATATCATTCTAGTATATCTATTGCTGTACATATCATTCTAGTATGTCTACGCTGTACATATCAT
>NC_138310.1:93879983-93904983 GCF_965601325.2 Salmo salar
TCTCCTCTCCTCTCCTCTCCTCTCCTCCTGTCCTCTCTCCAATCTTCTCTCCTCTTCTCTTCCCCCAGCCCTCTACGTCCTCGGTGACATCTGATGAGAAGGTGGATTATGTCCAGGTGGACAAGGAGAAGACGCAGGCCCTCCAGAACACCATGCAGGAGTGGACGGACGTCCGACAGTCCACCGACCCCGCCCCTAAGACCGTAAAGTCCTGACAGTAACCATGGGAAAGACACAGCGCTCTGACCTTACCTCATGTCAAGACAAGCATCTCCTGTAGGATGTCACGATGTTACTGACAGAAGTCAGTTTGAGGAGTGAAGGAACATTTATGGATGGCGGAGACACAGATTACCTCTGTTGGACAGGTGATGACTAAAATTACTTGAGGACTGAAATGAGGACTAAAATGAGTTGAGCACCGGAATAAGGACTGAAATGAGGACTAAAATGAGCTGTGGACTGAAATGAGGACTAAAATTAGTTGAGGACTGAAATGAGGATTAAAATGGGTTGAGGACTGAAATGAGGACTGAAATTAGGGCTGAAATGAGGACTGAAATGGGTTGTGGACTGAAATGAGGACTGAAATGGGTTGTGAACTGAAATGAGGGCTGAAATGAGGACTGAAATGGGTTGAGGACTGAAATGAGGACTTGGCTGAAAACGCCTAGCTGTGTTCTGTGGTGATCATCAGTGCTTTGCACTGCAGCCAACGCTTTTGATGCAGGCGGACAGAGACCCAACCTGAACCTGCCAAAGCTTTTCTCCCTAAAGAGACTGTTATTAAAGCTGGACTGAACTGATAGGGACTTGCCTTCCAAATACTTACCTCTACAGTGACCTTTCTTCTAGGTTTTCTTCTGACTCCGTCAAGCTATGGGGGGGGAGAAGACATTTCAACTGCAACACAACATTGAGTGTGTTTTCTCTTCCTGTTTAGCAGGTTAGCTAATGTACATAGCTACTTAAAACTATTTGCTGCCAGTCAAACTGCTATCGTTGTCTGACCGCCCAACCAGTCGGTGGTAATTGTATCAGGAATGCATATTCTATTACAGATGCAGTCTCATTTTGCTTGATTAGGACAGAGGGGGGGAAGGAGGGCCTCGTCAGGCTCCCATTCTTTACTGACTTCAATCAACCGTTTTAGCTGAGCCTTGCGGAAGTGAAACAAGGCGCGGAGGTTATTTTCACTGCACTGCAGGCAGTAATTTCAGCTTAGCCATGCAGGACCTGTCGTCTGGTGTAGGGAGACCAAATAACAGCCTTACAATAAATATTCTCTTCAGGAGCCTTAATGAGAATTTTCAAAACGGCTGTCGGGTTGATCGTGGTTGTTTAAGTAATGTATCCGTCCATAAATACCGGTTCTTCTTGTCAACGGTGGTGACTCTGTTTGCAGCGACTGCTCTTAAACTAATAGATGAAAACTCAGACATGTCAGAAAGTAATAACGAAGACCGAAAAAAAAATAAAAAAAATAAAGAGACACCATCTCATTTCATTTTGTTTATATTTGTATATAATTTAAAAAAAATGTGTGTCCCAAATGAACCTTTATTCGCCTATGGGCCCTGGTCAAAAGTAGTGCACTATGGGTTGAAGGCTGCCATTTGAGACACAGAGATGGTGTGAAATATCTGGGTTTTTTGTTCGTTGATGCTCTACACTAGAACAGTTTTCCTTGGGTGAAGCCCCTCAGTTCCTCTCTCTGTCTCTGATGGACTCGAGAGAAGTAGAGACATCAAAGACAGAAACGCTGCCAGGAGGGGTAACGTCCAATGTAAGGAAAAGCTCCTGGTTTCTACACCACTACAACATTATAACACACACACACACACACACACACAACTAGACATACACACACATTCACAAACACACACACACACACACACACACACACACACACACACACACAACTAGACATACACACACATTCACAAACACACACACACACACACAACTAGACATACACACACATTTACAAACACACACAAATAGACATACACACATTCACAAACACACACACACACACAAACAAATAGACATACACACATTCACACACACACACACACACACACACACACACAAATAGACACACACACACACACACACACACACACAAACAAATAGACATACACACATTCACACACACAGACACCACACACACACACACACACACACACACACACACACAAATAGACACACACACACACACACACACACAAATAGACATACACACATTCACAAACCCACACCCCCTACATATGCACTGACAGACTGAAGAGGAGGAACATGTAGTGATAACGTTGGACATAGAGGTCAATATAAAACTGAGGTCAATGTGTCCGTTTCCTCTAAACGGATTTCATTTTGACATTTTCTGCACATTTAACTGCAGTTTTCGTCCTTTTTTTATTTTACCTTTTATTTAACGAGGCAAGTCAGTTAAGAACAAATTCTTATTTTCAATGACGGCCTCCCGGGGAACAGTGGGTTAAACCGCCTTGTTCGGGGGGGGGGGGGGGGGGGGGGGCAGAACGACAGAATTTTTACCTTAGAATTTGCAACCTTTCAGTTACTTAGCCCAACGCTCTAAACCACTAGGCTACGCTGCCGCCCCAGAGTTAAAGCATTTATTAAGAAACAAAGTGAAAACCCAAATCCCAAATGGCGTCCGTAACCTAACTTAAAAACACAAAACACAAAACTGGTCTAATGTAGTACACTATGGGCCCTGGTCTAATGTAGTACACTATGGGCCCTGGTCTAATGTAGTACACTATGGGCCCTGGTCAAAAGTAGTACACTATATAGCGAATACGATTTGGGACATAGCCTTTATTAGAAAACTACAGAAGAGAAACAGTGACATTTGTTACAATTATCCTCAGATCTTGACATGATCAATTATAATTTCATGAATTCTTTCATGAAAGAAATGTCGCTTTACTCTAGGAATACACTTATTTTTTACAACATAATTATATTAACAGGTTTAGTAATGCATTAATTCATTGTACATTAATTCATAACCACTTTAATGTGGGGGCAACATATGATTGGCAATAATATTTCATTTTGTGTACATTTAATGAACGTCCAGTACTTCTTTTGTGGGCTGGAACCACTAAAAGGTGAATCACTATTTAAGGTTTTCGGTCCCAAATGGCAACCTATTTCATATATTGCCCTTTAGGACCTGGTCTAATGTAGTACACTATAGGCCCTGGTCTAAAGTAGTACACTATGGGCCCTGGTCTAATGTAGTACACTATAGGCCCTGGTCTAATGTAGTACACTATGGGCCCTGGTCTAATGTAGTACACTAAGGGCCCTGGTCTAATGTAGTACACTATGGGCCCTGGTCTAATGTAGTACACTATAGGCCCTGGTCTAATGTAGTACACTATGGGCCCTGGTCTAATGTAGTACACTATGGGTCCTGGTCTAATGTAGTACACTATAGGCCCTGGTCTAATGTAGTACACTATGGGCCCTGGTCTAATGTAGTACACTATAGGCCCTGGTCTAATGTAGTACACTATGGGCCCTGGTCTAATGTAGTACACTATGGGCCCTGGTCTAAAGTAGTACACTATGGGCCCTGGTCTAATGTAGTACACTATGGGCCCTGGTCTAATGTAGTACACTATGGGCCCTGGTCTAATGTAGTACACTATAGGCCCTGGTCTAATGTAGTACACTATAGGCCCTGGTCTAATGTAGTACACTATGGGCCCTGGTCTAATGTAGTACACTATAGGCCCTGGTCTAATGTAGTACACTATGGGCCCTGGTCTAATGTAGTACACTATAGGCCCTGGTCTAATGTAGTACACTATAGGCCCTGGTCTAATGTAGTAAACTATAGGCCCTGGTCTAATGTAGTACACTATGGGCCCTGGTCTAATGTAGTACACTATAGGCCCTGGTCTAATGTAGTACACTATAGGCCCTGGTCTAATGTAGTACACTATGGGCCCTGGTCTAATGTAGTACACTATGGGCCCTGGTCTAATGTAGTACACTATGGGCCCTGGTCTAATGTAGTACACTATGGGCCCTGGTTTAATGTAGTACACTATGGGCCCTGGTCTAAAGTAGTACACTATGGGCCCTGGTCTAATGTAGTACACTATGGGCCCTGGTCTAATGTAGAACACTATAGGCCCTGGTCTAATGTAGTACACTATGGGCTCTAATGTAGTACACTATGGGCCCTGGTCTAATGTAGTACACTAAGGGCCCTGGTCTAATGTAGTACACTATGGGCCCTGGTCTAATGTAGTACACTATGGGCCCTGGTCTAATGTAGTACACTATGGGCCCTGGTCTAATGTAGTACACTATGGGCCCTGGTCTAATGTAGAACACTATAGGCCCTGGTCTAATGTAGTACACTATGGGCTCTAATGTAGTACACTATGAGTCCTGGTCTAAAGTAGTACACTATAGGCCCTGGTCTAATGTAGTACACTATGGGCCCTGGTCTAATGTAGTACACTAAGGGCCCTGGTCTAATGTAGTACACTATGGGCCCTGGTCTAATGTAGTACACTATAGTGAATAGGATGCCATTTGGTACGCGCTGAAGAACTGACGGCCAAAAGTTGCTTTTGATTAGATCGACGATGGTGTTATTGATGGTTGCTAATGGTTACCTGTTCATGTTATTAATATTGTTATTGTTGTTGTTATTATCATTATTTTTTACTGACAAGGGGGGGGGGGGGGGGGAGGTAATATGCAAATATGTTGGGGCTCAAAACAATTTGGGCTCAGATCTTTGCGGAATAAAGTGTGTTATTCTTTCTCTCCAATTTTTTACGGTTTAATTTTGTGATTCATACTTCTACACAGAGACCTGTAGTTGACTAATGATTCATACTTCTACACAGAGACCTGTAGTTGACTAATGATTCATACTTCTACACAGAGACCTGTAGTTGACTAATGATTCATACTTCTACACAGAGACCTGTAGTTGACTAATGATTCATACTTCTACACAGAGAGATCTACACAGAGAGAGACCTGTAATTGACTAATGATTCATACTTCTACACAGAGAGATCTACACAGAGGGAGACCTGTAGCTGACTAATGATTCATACTTCTACACAGAGAGATCTACACAGAGAGATCTACACAGAGAGAGACCTGTAGCTGACTAATGATTCATACTTCTACACAGGGAGACCTGTAGTTGACTAATGATTCATACTTCTACACAGAGAGACCTGTAGTTGACTAATGATTCATACTTCTACACAGAGAGATCTACACAGAGAGATCTACACAGAGAGAGACCTGTAGTTGACTTGCACTGATAAAGAAAAAAAAAGGCCTCGCTATGTGAACTGTGATTCACAAAGAACTGATAGTGACTGAAAAGTGTGTGTTTCCTCTTTGTTTGTCTGTCTGCATCTGAAATAGCACCCTATCATCCCCATGTACACCACTACTGTTGACCAGGTCACAGAAGGATGCTATCTCAGATGGACCCTCTCTGTGTCTGAAGTGAAATGAATAATGTAATTGATTGTGTTGAGAGAGAGAGTAACATGTAAGTGAATGAGCTGTGTATGTTGTGTCGTGGTGGTAGATTTGTGTGTCGTTGTAGAGTTATATAATACAGACCTGACTGAGTGGAATAGAGAAAGCTTCTCTATAAGGGTATATCTTCTTTTTTCTTTACTGGTTGTGTCCCAAATTGCACCCTTATTCCCTATATAGTGCAGTATTTTTGACTCGAGCCCTGTTGACCCTGGTCAGAAAGTGGTGCACTGTAGAGAATAGGATGTAATTTGGTACGCGGGCCCCTACTGAGTCGACATACTGTATTAACATAGAGGACATGTTGGCTGTTCTTATTGCTACTCCTGTAAAAAAAAAAGCATTTTATCCAGTTGTTGGATTGCTTGTGAATTAATGTATTAATTTATGAAGTGTTTTTCAGTTGAAAAAAAAAAAAAAAAGTGTCAAAAACAAACAGAAAAATGGCTCAACTAACATTAATTTATGCAAATACATTGTCTTGATTATTTTGTGAAGCAATATGCCAAACAATGCCAATGTGATGGTAAAAATGTGGTACATTGGGGATACACAAAATAACACTGTTATTCCTGTATTATATTAGACTCAAACTGTGGACATCAATAAATCGTCAAGTGTAAAAATAAATTAAAAAAACTGAAGTGTTTGTATGGTAGTGGAAGTAGTTTAACATTTGTTGTATGTTGTTATAACAGGATAGCGTTTTTCGTCATGAATCTTGTTCTGGAGGCAGCTCTGCAGAGTGGTCAATAGCTGGCACAGACACAAAGTCATAAAATCTGATTTTTAAACCTTAACCCTAAAGCCTAACTCTAACCTTAAATTAAGACCGAAAAGCTCATTTTTGTTTTCATACATTTTTACAATATAGACAATTTTGACATTGCAGCTGGCCTATCTAGCGGAAATCACTCAGTTCTGCCTCCAGGACAAGACTCATTGCAATAAACGTCAGCCTGTGTTGTGATATGGATTACAGGCAACATTCGCACTGAGCTAAAGGGTAGAGCTGCCGCTTTCAAGTTGCGGGACTCTAACCCGGAAGCTTATAAGAAATCCCTGCTATGCCCTCCGACGAACCATCAAACAGGCAAAGCGTCAATACAGGACTAAGATTGAATCGTACTACACCGGCTCCGACGCTCGTCGGATGTGACAGGGCTTGAAAACTATTACAGACTACAAAAGGGAAACACAGCCGCGAGCTGCCCAGTGACACGAGCCTACCAGACGAGCTAAATCACTTCTATGCTCCGTTCGAGGCAAGCAACACTGAGGCATGCATGAGAGCATCAGCTGTTCCAGGCGACTGTGTGATCACGCTCTCCGTAGCCGACGTGAGTAAGACCTTTAAACAGGTCAACATTCACAAGGCCGCAGGGCCAGACGGATTACCAGGACGTGTACTCCGGGCATGTGCTGACCAACTGGCAGGTGTCTTCACTGACATTCTCAACATGTCTCTGTCTGAGTCTGTAATACCAACATGTTTCAAGCAGACCACCATAGTCCCTGTGCCCAAGAACACCAAGGTAATCAGTCTAAATGCCTACCGACCCGTAGCACTCACGTCTGTAGCCATGAAGTGCTTTGAAAGGCTGGTCATGGCTCACATCAACACCATTATCCCAGAAACCCTAGACCCACTCCAATTTGCATACCGCTCAAACAGATCCACAGATGATGCAATCTCTATTGCACTCCACACTGCCCTTTCCCACCTGGACAAAAGGAACACTTATGTGAGAATGCTGTTCATTGACTACAGCTCAGCGTTCAACACCACAGTACCCTCAAAGCTCATCACTAAGCTAAGGATCCTGGGACTAAACACCTCCCTCTGCAACTGGATCCTGAACTTCCTGATGGGCCGCCCCCAGGTGGTAAGGGTAGGTAGCTGATCCTCAACACTGGAGCTCCCCAGGGGTGCGTGCTCAGTCCCCTCCTGTACTCCCTGTTCACCCACGACTGCACGGCCAGGCACGACTCCAGCACCATCATTAAGTTTGCAGATGACAACAGTGGTAGGCCTGATCACCGACAACGACGAGACAGCCTATAGGGAGGAAGTCAGAGACCTGGACGGGTGGTGCCAGAATAACAACCTATCCCTCAACGTAACCAAGACTAAGGCTAACCGGGCTATCTGCATTGTGTCCCACCACCCGCCAACCCCTCTTTTACGCTACTGCTACTCTCTGTTCATCATATATGCATAGTCACTTTAACCATATCTACATGTACATACTACCTCAATCAGCCTGACTAACCGGTGTCTGTAATAACACAATAGATAAAATCTGTATACAGTGTGTGCAAATGTAGAAGATTAGGGAGGTAAGGCAATAAATAGGCCATAGAGGCAAATTAATAACAATTTAGCAATTAAACACTGGAGTGATAGATGTGCAGATGATGATGTGCAAGTAGAGATACTGGGGTGCAAAAGAGCAAGAAGATACATAACAATATGGGGATGAGGTAGTTGGGTCGGCTATTTACAGATGGGCTGTGTACAGGTACAGTGATCGGTAAGCTGCTCTGACAGCTGATGCTTAAAGTTAGAGAGGGAGATATAAGACTCCAGCTTAAGTGATTTTTGAAATTCATTCCAGTCATTGGCAGCAGAGAACTGGAAGGAAAGGCGACCAAAGGAGGAATTGGCTTCGGGGATGATCAGTGAGATATACCTGCTGGAGTTCGTGCTGCGGGTGGGTGATGCTATGGTGACCAGTGAGCTGAGATAAGGCGGGGCTTTACCTATCAAAGACTTATAGATGACCTGGAGCCAGTGGGGTTTGGCGACGAGTATGTAAGGGCCTATGACTGCCTCTCTGACCTGAGTCACTCAGTTAGTCCAATGAGGACCACTGCTACACACAGGATAAGTTGCCAGTCACTGTCCTCTGCTGTAGTTGACAGATACTGTACATTTACATTTACATTTTAGTCATTTAGCAGACGCTCTTATCCAGAGCGACTTACAGTAGAGTGCATACATTTTATTACATTTTTTAAAATACTGTACTTGTTCATTTCTCCAGTCTATGGTGAGAACACTACTGAGGGGGTTAGTGCTATCCGGGATCCTTAGGACGTCCCTAAACATTTTAAATGTCAACTTCAATAGGGTCGGACAGCACGGCCTATTCCCACTGCCATTTTGTGAGCGCAAAGCAGGTTGCATAAAGCCATGCTGAGGCCATGTCAAGCCTGCACCAGCGGAGGGAGCTAGAGAGCTGGCTGTCACTACAGCAGCATGACATGACAGAGGGGATTTCACCCTATTGGATTCTGGTCAAGGAAATAGGAAACTAGGGTATAGGATGCTATTTTGGACAAACTAGTAGTTAACAGTAGTAAAGTATTTTGTTGCATGGATGAGCTCACCAAACCATAACACATTATACCATCATCATCATCATCATCCAGATCGATTCAATCCATAGTGTTTGTAAGTTGTGGCACCTCACTTGACAAATACCTGGTTGGGTGAGTCAACGACATCCTCATCATCAGTGCCATGAGATGAGCAGCATCCTAGATCGCTCCAACTAGGCTAAACATTACACCACCTGGTATTGGGTAAGTCATGTGTTACATTACACCACCTGGTATTGGGTAAGTCATGTGTTACATTACACCACCTGGTATTGGCTAAGTCATGTGTTACATTACACCACCTGGTATTGGTTAAGTCATGTGTTACATTACACCACCTGGTATTGGCTAAGTCATGTGTTACATTACACCACCTGGTATTGGGTAAGTCATGTGTTACATTACACCACCTGGTATTGGGTAAATCTATTATTGGGTAAGTCATGTGTTACATTACACCACCTGGTATTGGGTAAATCTATTATTGGGTAAGTCATGTGTTACATTACACCACCTGGTATTGGGTAAGTCTATTGGGTAAGTCATGTGTTACATTATACCACCTGGTATTGGGTAAATCTATTATTGGGTAAGTCATGTGTTACATTACACCACCTGGTATTGGGTAAGTCATGTGTTACATTACACCAACTGGTATTGGGTAAGTCATGTGTTACATTACACCACCTGGTATTGGGTAAGTCTATTATTGGGTAAGTCATGTGTTACATTACACCACCTGGTATTGGGTAAGTCATGTGTTACATTACACCACCTGGTATTGGGTAAGTCTATTATTGGGTAAGTCATGTGTTACATTACACCACCTGGTATTGGGTAAGTCATGTGTTACATTACACCACCTGGTATTGGGTAAATCTATTATTGGGTAAGTCATGTGTTACATTACACCACCTGGTATTGGGTAAATCTATTATTGGGTAAGTCATGTGTTACATTACACCACCTGGTATTGGGTAAGTCATGTGTTACATTACACCACCTGGTATTGGGTAAGTCATGTGTTACATTACACCACCTGGTATTGGGTAAGTCATGTGTTACATTACACCACCTGGTATTGGGTAAGTCATGTGTTACATTACACCACCTGGTATTGGGTAAGTCATGTGTTACATTACACCACCTGGTATTGGGTAAGTCATGTGTTACATTACACCACCTGGTATTGGGTAAGTCATGTGTTACATTACACCACCTGGTATTGGGTAAGTCATGTGTTACATTACACCACCTGGTATTGGGTAAGTCATGTGTTACATTACACCACCTGGTATTGGGTAAGTCATGTGTTACATTACACCACCTGGTATTGGGTAAGTCATGTGTTACATTACACCACCTGGTATTGGGTAAGTCGTGCTTTACTATCCTACTTACTGTTTCTGCTGTAGTTGTCACTGGATTGTTTTATTTACGTTTTTACTTTATCAGAATGAAGTACTTAGCTTAGACCTACAGTGTCCTTTGACTGTCTCACATTTACAGGAGCTAGGTTCACTTCTGGTATGCCTTATCATGCTTAAAAGTTTAAAGGAGAGGAAGGGCACACTACTCCACACATTACAATCATAAACATCTGACAGTCACTGTCCAATATTCCTATGTTAATTTTCTGTCCCATCACCACAACAGCGTGGCCGTCTCTCAGTGTTTCTGTCCCATCACCACAACAGCGTGGCCGTCTCTCAGTGTTTCTGTCCCATCACCACAGCACCGTGGCCATCTCTCAGTGTTTCTGTCCCATCACCACAACAGCGTGGCCGTCTCTCAGTGTTTCTGTCCCATCACCACAGCAGCGTGGCCGTCTCTCAGTGTTTCTGTCCCATCACCACAGCAGCGTGGCCGTCTCTCAGTGTTTCTGTCCCATCACCACAGCAGCGTGGCCATCTCAGTGTGTAGTTCATATTGCCCTACACTAGAGTGTGCGTTTGGGCACCATCATCCATATGCGTATTTCATGACCAGAGGAAGGAATGCTCATACAATGAGAGTGTAGTACCCCCGCATTTCCCGTGCCTCCGTGTAGGCTACAGCTCGGACGGACAAATGATTGTCAATGGAATACTTGACACAGCCCAAGCTAGAATCACAATCAGTGTTTGTGTGTTCGCACCTCGGCGTACCTTTACCCGTATCTTTACAGTTTCGTTATTTTCAGAATTGACCAAGATGTAGGCTAACCAGCTGCTTTTGATCAGGACGAGGAGAAGGGGGGGGGGGGGAGAAAAGAAGAAAAAAAATTGCTAATGTAAAAAAGAAAATTCATGTCGTGAGTCGCTGGACGTTTCGTGCATTTTCCCCAATATAACGTTTTGTTTCGGTGGTGACTGGTCCACGTTGAATATACCGTTGATATTCAACGCAAAGTGCGGTAGGTTATTTTATGATCATATGTAGGTTACTCATTGTAAAAGCAATTTGCCATACGCTTCTAGTCAAATTGGCTACTAAAATGCCATTGTTCGTGATATATTTAAGTTTTCGTCCTTTTTTGATTTTCTGTCGAATTACAGGAGACTGAATTAGGGTTGGGTGTTCACGTTGCATGTGGTGTAGTCGGGAACCGAATAGTCGTTTATCAAATCAGTAAAGGAGCACTTGGACCTCGTGGGGACTTGTTCATATCCCATTCCATGTAACAGTGGCAAATATGCTAAAGTAAGACCAACAAAATAATTAATATATATATATTGTATGATTATCATTCCTAATCATTAGAGAGCTGTTTTTTTTTAATATTCGATGTTTTTTTATTGTGGTCTCTGTAAAAACACTGGGAACCTTTTTTTGATCGAACTTCTTGCGGGGTGCCAGAAGGCATGGGAGAAGCAACTCCCGCACAGCCCGCAGCAGGAGGGTTCGTACCAATGTTAGGTCTTGGTATGGTGGGCTCTATGCCAGGCGGTGGGGTTACGGGACCGCTCGCGACCTCCCGGGGCTCTGCCGTCCCGCAGCTTCACAGCGCCATAGTGGAACGGTTACGCGCGCGGATAGAACTGTGTCGAAGGCATCACTCCACCTGTGAGAACCGGTACCAGCGAGGCCAGGCCGAGAACTCTGACCGGGAACACGAGAGTACTCTTCACCTGCTGAACATTGTGCATCAGGGACCCGGGAATAGGAAAACAAAGGGGAACCGGGCTTCGAACCAACAACCTCCAGACTACAGCAGAGTTAATGGGGACCAGAAATGCCAGAGCTCCTCAGCTGGAGACCAGAAGATCTCGACACGAATAGCAGTAAGTGATTGATGAATATGTCTCTTGAGGGAATTTCGCATTAACATCACTTTATTTGTACAAAATGTCCAACCGAAATTATATTTCCACTTCATCTTAACCTCTGCCAAAGACACACATACATATGCGGGTGCTGCCACACTTGTGCGCCTGTACAGCAGTTGTAGTGAGGGGGGTGGCTCATGGGCACAACGTCAGCCAATGGCGTCTAGGATTTGATACAAGCAACCCTCTATTTGCCAGCTCACTTCCTGCCTGATTTCTTTTCCCATCACAAGGGATTCAAACTGGCAACCTTCCGGTTGCTGGCTCGTCTCTAACTGCTAAGCTACATTACCTTCCGACCTGCAGCCTGTATCCCTAAAAACAATCCTAACTACAGTCTACAGCCCAAACTACAGTCTACAGCCCAAACTACAGTCTACAGCCCAAACTACAGTCTACAGCCCTAACTACAGTCTACAGCCCTAACTACAGTCTGTATCCCTAAAAACAATCCTAACTACAGTCTACAGCCCTAACTACAGTCTACAGCCCTAACTACAGTCTACACCCCGAACTACAGTCTACACCCCTAACTACAGTCTACACCCCTAACTACAGTCTACAGCCCTAACTACAGTCTACAGCCCTAACTACAGTCTACAGCCCTAACTACAGTCTGTATCCCTAAAAACAATCCTAACTACAGTGTCATACCTAACTACAGTCTACACCCCTAACTACAGTCTACAGCCCTAACTACAGTCTACAGCCCTAACTACAGTCTACAGCCCTAACTACAGTCTACATACCTAACTACAGTCTGTATCCCTAAAAACAATCCTAACTACAGTCTACACCCCTAACTACAGTCTACACCCCTAACTACAGTCTACACCCCTAACTACAGTCTACAGCCCTAACTACAGTCTACACCCCTAACTACAGTCTACACCCCTAACTACAGTCTACACCCCTAACTACAGTCTACAGCCCTAACTACAGTCTACAGCCCTAACTACAGTCTCATACCTAACTACAGTCTGTATCCCTAAAAACAATCCTAACTACAGTCTCATACCTAACTACAGTCTACACCCCTAACTACAGTCTACAGCCCTAACTACAGTCTACAGCCCTAACTACAGTCTACAGCCCTAACTACAGTCTGTATCCCTAAAAACAATCCTAACTACAGTCTACAGCCCTAACTACAGTCTACAGCCCTAACTACAGTCTACAGCCCTAACTACAGTCTACATCCCTAACTACAGTCTATATCCCTAAAAACAATCCTAACTACAGTCTACATACCTAACTACAGTCTACACCCCTAACTACAGTCTACATACCTAACTACAGTCTGCACCCCATAACAGTCTGCACCCCTAACTACAGTCTGCACCCCTAACTACAGTCTGCACTCCTAACTACAGTCTCCACCCCTAACTACAGTCTCCACCCCTAACTACAGTCTCCACCCCTAACTACAGTCTGCAGTCCTAACTACAGTCTACAGCCCTAACTACAGTCTGTATCCCTAAAAACAATCCTAACTACAGTCTACATACCTAACTACAGTCTACATACCTAACTAAAGTCTACATACCTAACTACAGTCTGCAGCCCTAACTACACTCTGTATCCCTAAAAACAATCCTAACTACGGTCTACACCCCTAACTACAGTCTACATCCTAACTAAACCCCTTACTACAGTCTGCACCCCAAACGACAGTCTACATTTCTAGCTACAGCCCTAACTACAGTCTACATTCCTATCTACATACCTGACTACAGTCGACGTTTCTGACTACAGTCGACGTTTCTGACTACAGTCGACGTTTCTGACTACAGTCTATATTCCTGACTACAGTCTACATAACTAATGACAGTCTACACACCTAACTACATCCCAAACAGCGGTCTACATTCCTAACTCCATTCCTGACTACAGTCTACATTCCTGACTACAGTCTACAGTCCTAACTACAGTCTACAGTCCTAATTAGTCTACATACATAACTACATCCCTAACTACAGTCTACATCCCTAACTACAGTCTACAGCCCTAGCTACAGTCTACAGCCCTAGCTACAGTCTACATCCCTAGCTACAGTCTACAGCCCTAACTACAGTCTACATACCTAACTACAGTCTGCCCCCCTAACTACACCCCTAATTAATGTCTTCCCCTAACTACGGTCCACATTCCTAACTACGGTCCACATTCCTAACTACAGTCCACATTCCTAACGACAGTCTACATTCGTAACGACATTCCTAACTACAGTCTACATTCCTAACTAAATTCCTAACTACAGTCTATATGCCCAGCTACAGTCTATAGTACTAACTAGTCTACATACCTAAATACAGCCCTAACTACAGTCTACATCCCTAACTACAGTCTACACGCATAACTACAGTCTGCCCCCCTAACTACACCCCTAATTAATATCTGCCCCTAACTACAGTCCACATTCCTAACGACAGTTTACATTCGTAACGACATTCCTAACTACAGTCTACAGCCCTAACTACAGTCTACACCCCTAACTACAGTCTACACCCCTAACTACAGTCTACATTCCTATCTCTAATGTTGTTGACAGTTAAAAAGTAGCTAAATTAATCTTACTTTAGCGGATGCGTGTAAGGACAGTCAGTGCTAGGAAGGTAAAGGGTCAGGATAACATGAACCAATTAGGGGTCAGGATAACATGAACCAATTAGGGGTCAGGATAACATGAACCAATTAGGGGTCAGGATAACATGAACCAACTAGGAAGGTAAAGGGGTCAGGATAACATGAACCAACATGAATTACTTTTGACTAGAGTGGAGGTGTGTGAATCTGTGTCAAAATCTCTCTGAGACAATTTACAAAAATATAATCCCGGACTCTGGCATTGCTTTGTTCTGATATTTCTTAATTACTTTCTGGATTTTGTGTGCATTGTTTTGTATTGCTAGGTATTACTGTACTGTTGGAGCTGCTGTAGAAACACAAGCATTAGGTATTACTGTTGGAGCTAGAAACACAAGCATTAGATATTACTGTACTGTTGGAGCTAGAAACACAAGCATTAGGTATTACTGTACTGTTGGAGCTAGAAACACAAGCATTAGGTATTACTGTACTGTTGGAGCTGCTGTAGAAACACAAGCATTAGGTATTACTGTACTGTTGGAGCTGCTGTAGAAACACAAGCATTAGGTATTACTGTTGGAGCTAGAAACACAAGCATTAGATATTACTGTACTGTTGGAGCTAGAAACACAAGCATTAGGTATTACTGTACTGTTGGAGCTAGAAACACAAGCATTAGGTATTACTGTACTGTTGGAGCTAGAAACACAAGCATTAGGTATTACTGTTGGAGCTAGAAACACAAGCATTAGGTATTACTGTACTGTTGGAGCTAGAAACACAAGCATTAGGTATTACTGTACTGTTGGAGCTAGAAACACAAGCATTAGGTATTACTGTACTGTTGGAGCTAGAAACACAAGCATTAGGTATTACTGTTGGAGCTAGAAACACAAGCATTAGGTATTACTGTACTGTTGGAGCTAGAAACACAAGCATTAGGTATTACTGTACTGTTGGAGCTAGAAACACAAGCAGTAGGTATTACTGTTGGAGCTAGAAACACAAGCATTAGGTATTACTGTTGGAGCTACTGTAGAAACACAAGCATTAGGTATTACTGTACTGTTGGAGCTAGAAACACAAGCATTAGGTATTACTGTACTGTTGGAGCTAGAAACACAAGCATTAGGTATTACTGTACTGTTGGAGCTACTGTAGAAACACAAGCATTAGGTATTACTGTTGGAGCTAGAAACACAAGCATTAGGTATTACTGTTGGAGCTAGAAACACAAGCATTAGGTATTACTGTTGGAGCTAGAAACACAAGCATTAGGTATTACTGTACTGTTGGAGCTAGAAACACAAGCATTAGGTATTACTGTTGGAGCTAGAAACACAAGCCTTAGGTATTACTGTACTGTTGGAGCTAGAAACATAAGCATTAGGTATTACTGTTGGAGCTACTGTAGAAACACAAGCATTAGGTATTACTGTACTGTTGGAGCTAGAAACACAAGCATTAGGTATTACTGTACTGTTGGAGCTAGAAACACAAGCATTAGGTATTACTGTACTGTTGGAGCTAGACACACAAGCATTAGGTATTACTGTTGGAGCTAGAAACACAAGCATTAGGTATTACTGTTGGAGCTAGAAACACAAGCATTAGGTATTACTGTTGGAGCTAGAAACACAAGCATTAGGTATTACTGTACTGTTGGAGCTAGAAACACAAGCAGTAGGTATTACTGTTGGAGCTAGAAACACAAGCATTAGGTATTACTGTTGGAGCTACTGTAGAAACACAAGCATTAGGTATTACTGTACTGTTGGAGCTAGAAACACAAGCATTAGGTATTACTGTACTGTTGGAGCTAGAAACACAAGCATTAGGTATTACTGTACTGTTGGAGCTACTGTAGAAACACAAGCATTAGGTATTACTGTTGGAGCTAGAAACACAAGCATTAGGTATTACTGTACTGTTGGAGCTAGAAACACAAGCATTAGGTATTACTGTACTGTTGGAGCTAGAAACACAAGCATTAGGTATTACTGTACTGTTGGAGCTAGAAACACAAGCATTAGGTATTACTGTTGGAGCTAGAAACACAAGCATTAGGTATTACTGTTGGAGCTAGAAACACAAGCATTAGGTATTACTGTTGGAGCTAGAAACACAAGCATTAGGTATTACTGTACTGTTGGAGCTAGAAACACAAGCATTAGGTATTACTGTACTGTTGGAGCTAGAAACACAAGCATTAGGTATTACTGTTGGAGCTAGAAACACAAGCCTTAGGTATTACTGTACTGTTGGAGCTAGAAACACAAGCATTAGGTATTACTGTTGGAGCTACTGTAGAAACACAAGCATTAGGTATTACTGTACTGTTGGAGCTAGAAACACAAGCATTAGGTATTACTGTACTGTTGGAGCTAGAAACACAAGCATTAGGTATTACTGTACTGTTGGAGCTAGAAACACAAGTATTAGGTATTACTGTTGGAGCTAGAAACACCAGCATTAGGTATTACTGTTGGAGCTATAAACACAAGCATTAGGTATTACTGTTGGAGCTAGAAACACAAGCATTAGGTATTACTGTACTGTTGGAGCTAGAAACACAAGCATTAGGTATTACTGTACTGTTGGAGCTAGAAACACCAGCATTAGATATTACTGTACTGTTGGAGCTAGAAACACAAGCATTAGGTATTACTGTTGGAGCTAGAAACACAAGCATTAGGTATTACTGTACTGTTGGAGCTAGAAACACAAGCATTAGGTATTACTGTACTGTTGGAGCTAGAAACACAAGCATTAGGTATTACTGTACTGTTGGAGCTAGAAACACAAGCATTAGGTATTACTGTACTGTTGGAGCTAGAAACACAAGCATTAGGTATTACTGTACTGTTGGAGCTAGAAACACAAGCATTAGGTATTACTGTTGGAGCTAGAAACACAAGCATTAGGTATTACTGTTGGAGCTAGAAACACAAGCATTAGGTATTACTGTTGGAGCTAGAAACACAAGCATTAGGTATTACTGTACTGTTGGAGCTAGAAACACAAGCATTAGGTATTACTGTTGGAGCTAGAAACACAAGCAATAGATATTACTGTACAGTTGGTGCTAGAAACACAAGCATTAGATATTACTGTACTGTTGGAGCTAGAAACACAAGCATTAGATATTACTGTACTGTTGGAGCTAGACACACAAGCATTAGGTATTACTGTACTGTTGGAGCTAGAAACACAAGCATTAGGTATTACTGTACTGTTGGAGCTAGAAACACAAGCATTAGCTATTACTGTACTGTTGGAGCTAGAAACACAAGCATTATATATTACTGTACTGTTGGAGCTAGAAACACAAGCATTAGGTATTACTGTACTGTTGGAGCTAGAAACACAAGCATTAGGTATTACTGTTGGAGCTAGAAACACAAGCATTAGGTATTACTGCACTGTTGGAGCTAGAAACACAAGCATTAGGTATTACTGTACTGTTGGAGCTAGAAACACAAGCATTAGATATTACTGTACTGTTGGAGCTAGAAACACAAGCATTAGGTATTACTGTTGGAGCTAGAAACACAAGCATTAGATATTACTGTACTGTTGGAGCTAGAAACACAAGCATTAGGTATTACTGTTGGAGCTAGAAACACAAGCATTAGGTATTACTGTACTGTTGGAGCTAGAAACACAAGCATTAGGTATTACTGTACTGTTGGAGCTAGAAACACAAGCATTAGGTATTACTGTTGGAGCTAGAAACACAAGCATTAGGTATTACTGCACTGTTGGAGCTAGAAACACAAGCATTAGGTATTACTGTACTGTTGGAGCTAGAAACACAAGCATTAGATATTACTGTACTGTTGGAGCTAGAAACACAAGCATTAGGTATTACTGTTGGAGCTAGAAACACAAGCATTAGATATTACTGTACTGTTGGAGCTAGAAACACAAGCATTAGGTATTACTGTTGGAGCTAGAAACACAAGCATTAGGTATTACTGTACTGTTGGAGCTAGAAACACAAGCATTAGGTATTACTGTACTGTTGGAGCTAGAAACACAAGCATTAGACATTGTTTTGTATTGCTAGGTATTACTGTACTGTTGGAGCTACTGTAGAAACACAAGCATTTCACTACATCTGTAAATCTGTGTACGCGACCAATTTACTTTACTTTGATTTGACCTCCACTCACTCACTCACTCACTCACTCACTCACTCACTCACTCACTCACTCACTCACTCACTCACTCACTCACTCACTCACTCACTCACTCACTCACTCACTCACTCACTCACTCACTCACTCACTCACTCACTCACTCACTCACTCACTCACACACACACACACATCATTACTCCCTGTATATAGATCCACATTGATCTGGTACTCCCTGTATATAGCTCCACATTGATCTGGTACTTCCTGTATATAGCTCCACATTGATCTGGTACTTCCTGTATATAGCTCCACATTGATCTGGTACTGGTACTTCCTGTATATAGCTCCACATTGATCTGGTACTCCCTGTATATAGATCCACATTGATCTGGTACTCCCTGTATATAGCTCCACATTGATCTGGTACTCCCTGTATATAGCTCCACATTGATCTGGTACTGGTACTTCCTGTATATAGCTCCACATTGATCTGGTACTGGTACTTCCTGTATATAGCTCCACATTGATCTGGTACTGGTACTTCCTGTATATAGCTCCACATTGATCTGGTACTGGTACTTCCTGTATATAGCTCCACATTGATCTGGTACTGGTACTTCCTGTATATAGCTCCACATTGATCTGGTACTTCCTGTATATAGCTCCACATTGATCTGGTACTCCCTGTATATAGCTCCACATTGATCTGGTACTCCCTGTATATAGCTCCACATTGATCTGGATACTTCCTGTATATAGCTCCACATTGATCTGGTACTTCCTGTATATAGCTCCACATTGATCTGGTACTTCCTGTATATAGCTCCACATTGATCTGGTACTTCCTGTATATTGCTCCACATTGATCTGGTACTCCCTGTATATAGATCCACATTGATCTGGTACTCCCTGTATATAGCTCCACATTGATCTGGTACTCCCTGTATATAGCTCCACATGGATCTGGTACTTCCTGTATATAGCTCCACATTGATCTGGTACTCCCTGTATATAGCTCCACATTGATCTGGTACTCCCTGTATATAGCTCCACATTGATCTGGTACTGGTACTTCCTGTATATAGCTGCACATTGATCTGGTACTTCCTGTATATAGCTCCACATTGATCTGGTTCTCCCTGTATATAGCTCCACATTGATCTGGTACTTCCTGTATATAGCTCCACATTGATCTGGTACTCCCTGTATATAGCTCCACATTGATCTGGTACTTCCTGTATATAGCTCCACATTGATCTGGTACTCCCTGTATATAGCTCCACATTGATCTGGTACTTCCTGTATATAGCTCCACATTGATCTGGTACTCCCTGTATATAGCTCCACATTGATCTGGTACTCCCTGTATATAGCTCCACATTGATCTGGTACTCCCTGTATACAGCTCCACATTGATCTGGTACTTCCTGTATATAGCTCCACATTGATCTGGTACTTCCTGTATATAGCTCCACATTGATCTGGTACTCCCTGTATATAGCTCCACATTGATCTGGTACTCCCTGTATATAGCTCCACATTGATCTGGTACTTCCTGTATATAGCTCCACATTGATCTGGTACTCCCTGTATATAGCTCCACATTGATCTGGTACTGGTACTTCCTGTATATAGCTCCACATTGATCTGGTTCTCCCTGTATATAGCTACACATTGATCTGGTACTGGTACTTCCTGTATATAGCTCCACATTGATCTGGTACTCCCTGTATATAGCTCCACATTGATCTGGTACTTCCTGTATATAGCTACACATTGATCTGGTACTGGTACTTCCTGTATATAGCTCCACATTGATCTGGTACTCCCTGTATATAGCTCCACATTGATCTGGTACTTCCTGTATATAGCTCCACATTGATCTGGTACTCCCTGTATATAGCTCCACATTGATCTGGTTCTCCCTGTATATAGCTCCACATTGATCTGGTACTTCCTGTATATAGCTCCACATTGATCTGGTACTGGTACTTCCTGTATATAGCTCCACATTGATCTGGTACTCCCTGTATATAGCTCCACATTGATCTGGTACTCCCTGTATATAGCTCCACATGGATCTGGTTCTCCCTGTATATAGCTCTACATTGATCTGGTACTGGTACTTCCTGTATATAGCTCCACATTGATCTGGTACTCCCTGTATATAGCTCCACATTGATCTGGTACTGTGCTTGCGTGTGTTCGTGCGCTGGTTCTACCCGTTTCCTGTGCTGCATGAGGCATCTGTGGTAAGGGGCACACTGCAAGGGCCACAGCCAACCAGCCAACCAGCCAACCAGCCAAGCTGAGATGGGAGATTTTCCTGGTTGTTTTTATCTCATTAGCCCCTGGGGAGTTGGACATGCAGACTAGAGGCTATGAAACTGTTCCCAAGGAGTGTAACAATATCATGTCAAAATGGGAGAGATGAGACTATATTTGCAAGAGTTTACAGATATCTGCCTCTCTCTCTCTCCCCACTACCCCCTCCTCCTTCTCTCTCCCCCCTTTCTTTCCCCTCTGTCTTTCTGTCTTTCTCTCTTTCTTTCTTTCGCTCTCTCCCACCTCACCTCTCTCTCTCTCTCTCTCTCTCTCTCCCTCTCTCTCTCGCTCTCTCTCTCCCTCTCTCTCTCTCTCTCCCCCCTCTCTCCCCTCCCTGGTTCATATAGTTCATGGAAACAGACATTATTTAGCCTAATTTAGGGTAGCTTCCCATAAATCATTAATGACATTACAGTAGGTTAAATACAGTGCTAGCATGCAATGTTGTGTTATTTTTAGTTAAGTAATGTAGGTAGATTTTATAGATACAGTATCAGTCAGTAATCTAGGTGTCACGCCCTGTCCGTAGAGACCCTTATTATTCTCTATGTTAGATCAGGGTGTGACTCGGGTTGGGAAGTCTATGTTTTCTGTTTCTTTGTTTTTGCTGCCGAGTGTGGTTCCCAATCAGAGGCAGCTGTCTATCGTTGTCTCCGATTGGGAATCATACTTAGGCAGCCTGTTTTCCACCTGTGTGCGTGTTTGTGGGAGGTTATTATCTGTTTATTATTCATGTTGTCTGACAGAACTGTGCGCTTTCGGGTTTTTTCTCTGCCTTTTGTTATTTTGTTTGAGTGTGTTGTGAAAATAAAGAATCATGAACACTTACAAACGCTGCGCCTTGGACCACTTCTCTTTCCAACCACGAGCGTTACACCAGGTAGATTTTATAGAGATGCAGTTGACTTCCTGTTGACTTCCTGTTGACTTCCTGTAGACTTCCTTCCAAATGGTTCCCTATATAGTCAAATCAAATCAAAAATCAAATCAAATGTATTTATATAGCCCTTCGTACATCAGCTGATATCTCAAAGTGCTGTACAGAAACCCAGCCTAAAACCCCCCAAACAGCAAGCAATGCATGTGAAAGAAGCACGGTGGCTAGGAAAAACTCCCTAGGAAAAACTCCCTAGAAAGGCCAAAACCTAGGAAGAAACCTAGAGAGGAACCAGGCTATGAGGGGTGGCCAGTCCTCTTCTGGCTGTGCAGGGTGGAGATTATAACAGAACATGGTCAAGATGTTAAAATGTTCATAAATGACCAGCATGGTCAAATAATAATAATCATAGTAGTTGTCGAGGGTGCAACAAGTCAGTAACACAAGAGTAAGTGTCAGTTGGCTTTTTCATAGCCGATCTTTGAGAGTAGTCCACTGATGTTGATCAGAGCCCTGCCTCACATTTGACCCTATGGGTTCTGGTCTAAAGTAGTGTACTACATAGGGAATAGGGAGCCATTTGGGAAGTAGACAGAGACTTGACTTCCATCGGATAGGAGACAGTGGTTAAGTGTGGTCTAGAGACATTTTTATAACCAGTCAGTGTCTGTCTCTCAGTGTGGTTCATGAATACTAAAGCTTGTTAATGTCATTTCGTTAGAACGTTTACATGCAGAATTTAACTTATATTCTGATTTACGTTAAATTGTACAGAACTTAGTGTATTTTCTATGACGCAGCTAGCCAACCAGCTACCACTGTACCAGTGTATTTTCTATGATGCAGCTAGCCAGCCAGCTACCACTGTACCAGTGTATTTTCTATGACGCAGCTAGCCAACCAGCTACCACTGTACCAGTGTATTTTCTATGATGCAGCTAGCCAGCCAGCTACCACTGTACCAGTGTATTTTCTATGACGCAGCTAGCCAGCCAGCTACCACTGTACCAGTGTATTTTCTATGACGCAGCTAGCCAGCCAGCTACCACTGTACCAGTGTATTTTCTATGACGCAGCTAGCCAGCCAGCTACCACTGTACCAGTGTATTTTCTATGACGCAGCTAGCCAGCCAGCTACCACTGTACCAGTGTATTTTCTATGACGCAGCTAGCCAGCCAGCTACCACTGTACCAGTGTATTTTCTGTGACGCAGCTAGCCAGCCAGCTACCACTGTACCAGTGTATTTACTTTGACGACAGCTAGCCAGCCAGCTACCACTGTACCAGTGTATTTTCTATGACGCAGCTAGCCAGCCAGCTACCACTGTACCAGTGTATTTTCTTTGACGCAGCTAGCCAGACCAGCTACCACTGTACCAGTGTATTTTCTTTGACGCAGCTAGCCAGCCAGCTACCACTGTACCAGTGTATTTTCTATGACGCAGCTAGCCAGCCAGCTACCACTGTACCAGTGTATTTTCTATGACGCAGCTAGCCAGCCAGCTACCACTGTACCAGTGTATTTTCTATGACGCAGCTAGCCAGCCAGCTACCACTGTACCAGTGTATTTTCTATGACGCAGCTAGCCAGCCAGCTACCACTGTACCAGTGTATTTTCTATGACGCAGCTAGCCAGCCAGCTACCTGACCACTGTGACTGATGCAAAAGTAAGAAAACCTTTTGACTATGTACAGACTCAGTGACCATGGCCTTGCTATTGAGAGATGCCGCCATAGGCAGACCTGGCTCTCAAGAGAAGACACATATTTAGAGAGACATGTTTCCCTCAGATTACACAGACCCACAAAGAATTCGTAAGCAAATCGCAATATCTATTAGGTGAAAAACCACATTGTGGCATCGCAGCAGCAATATGAGAGAGAGGGAGAGAGAGAGATGGTGTAAGTGGTACTTGTTTTGCCTCCGGGGCTGCAGCCTGGATCCAATCTGACTCACCCTATTCCCTTTATAGTGCACTACTTTTTGACCAGGACCCATAGGGGATAGGGTACTATTGGAACAATCTCTGGCATGCACACAGCCTCTCTGTCTCCTCTGGTCCTCTGGTTCTGTGCAGTGACACATTTGAAGTGGATTATAAGGTATTATGAAGGATGTTATAATGCATTATTAATATGTACTTTAAATAAAGTTTTAACCTCATTTTTGCTGGATAATAATTTGAATGTGGAAATACAGCATGTCAGTGTAGCTCTTTACCTGAACAACAGAACAGTTCACACACAACTTCAGGTCAAAAGGACATTAGGTCTCCCTCTTGTGTCCACAACTGAACATGGACAGATAGACACCAGGACAGGAAGTTAGATTGAGAACATAGGGACTGAACATGGACAGATAGACACCAGGACAGGAAGTTAGACACCAGGACAGGAAGTTAGATTGAGAACATAGGGACTGAACATGGACAGACAGATACCAGGACAGGAAGTTAGACACCAGGACAGGAAGTTAGATTGAGAACATAGGGATTGAACATGGACAGACAGATACCAGGACAGGAAGTTAGATTGAGAACATAGGGACTGAACATGGACAGATAGACACCAGGACAGGAAGTTAGACACCAGGACAGGAAGTTAGATTGTGAACATCGGGACTGAACATGGACAGACAGATACCAGGACAGGAAGTTAGACACCAGGACAGGAAGTTAGATTGAGAACATAGGGACTGAACATGGACAGACAGACACCAGGACAGGAAGTTAGACACCAGGACAGGAAGTTAGATTGAGAACATAGCCATACATTGTCAGTTGTAATTCTCTGCTCTTATTGGTACGCTTC
>NC_138310.1:93909983-93937483 GCF_965601325.2 Salmo salar
ATGCTTCAAGGCGAGACCTGGGAGACAACCTTCCATTTCAAAGGGAGACCTTTTCTAGTGCACTATACAGGGATTAGGGTGCCGTTTGGGACGAAGATTTCATCTTTCTGGAGAGCCACAACTATAGCTGTGTTATACTCCCACAGGTTATCTCTGTGATATATTCCCACAGGTTATCTCTGTGATATACTCCCACAGGTTATCTCTGTGATATATTCCCACAGGTTATCTCTGTGATATACTCCCACAGGTTATCTCTGTGATATATTCCCACAGGTTATCTCTGTGATATATTCCCACAGGTTATCTCTGTGATATATTCCCACAGGTTATCTCTGTGATATATTCCCACAGGTTATCTCTGTGATATACTCCCACAGGTTATCTCTGTGATATACTCCCACAGGTTATCTCTGTGATATACTCCCACAGGTTATCTCTGTGTTATATTCCCACATGTTATCTCTGTGTTATACTCCCACAGGTTATCTCTGTGATATACTCCCACAGGTTATCTCTGTGATATACTCCCACAGGTTATCTCTGTGATATACTCCCACAGGTTATCTCTGTGTTATACTCCCACAGGTTATCTCTGTGTTATACTCCCACAGGTTATCTCTGTGATATATTCCCACAGGTTATCTCTGTGATATACTCCCACAGGTTATCTCTGTGTTATACTCCCACAGGTTATCTCTGTGATATATTCCCACAGGTTATCTCTGTGTTATTCTCCCACAGGTTATCTCTGTGATATATTCCCACAGGTTATCTCTGTGATATACTCCCACAGGTTATCTCTGTGTTATACTCCCACAGGTTATCTCTGTGTTATATTCCCACAGGTTATCTCTGTGTTATATTCCCACAGGTTATCTCTGTGTTATATTCCCACAGGTTATCTCTGTGATATACTCCCACAGGTTATCTCTGTGTTATACTCCCACAGGTTATCTCTGTGTTATACTCCCACAGGTTATCTCTGTGATATATTCCCACAGGTTATCTCTGTGATATACTCCCACAGGTTATCTCTGTGATATACTCCCACAGGTTATCTCTGTGATATACTCCCACAGGTTATCTCTGTGATATACTCCCACAGGTTATCTCTGTGATATACTCCCACAGGTTATCTCTGTGATATACTCCCACAGGTTATCTCTGTGATATATTCCCACAGGTTATCTCTGTGTTATATAATAATATTTCCAAGTTATCACTCTCTCACTGGCGATGTGTGAAATAGCTTGTCGTATTTCAGGTTTTCAAACTTTTTGTTGAAAATAAAAGGTATGTTGATTTGAACATGAAACAAAAGGAAACGGGCGAGTTGCTGACTGACAAGCGTGGATCAGTCATCTACAGACGGAGAAAACACAGTGTAAACATCCATCACGACCTGTGTGTTGTTGACAGTCTACTGCTGCTCTACTGTTAGTACGAAGCGGTCCTGAAGGCATATCCTGTGGCCCAAATTGCACCATTTTCCCTATGTAGTGCACTACTTTTGACCAGAGCCCCATGGGCCTTGGTTAAAAAGAGGTCACTATATAGGGAATAGGGTGCCATTTGGGATGATACCATATAAACTCAGCAACAAAAAAAAAAAACGGCTCTTTTTCAGGTCCCTGTCTTTCAAAGATAATTGGTAAAAATCTAAATAACTTCACAGATCTTCATTGTAAAGGGTTTAAACACTGTTTCCCATGCTTGTTCAATGAACCATAAATAATTCATGAACATGCACCTGTGGAACGGTCGTTAAGACACTAACAGCTTACAGACGGTAGGCAATTAAGGTCACAGTTATGAAAACTTAGGACACTAAAGAGGCCTTTCTACTGACTCTGAAAAACACCAAAATAAAGATGCCCAGGGTCCCTGCTCATCTGCGTGAACGTGCCTTAGGCATGCTGCAAGGAGGCATGAGGACTGCAGATGTGGCCAGGGCAATAAATTGCAATGTTCGTACTGTGAGACGCCTAAGACAGCGCTACAGGGAGACAGGACGGACAGCTGATCGTCCTCGCAGTGGCAGACCACGTGTAACAACACCTGCACAGGATCGGTACATCCGAACATCACACCTGTGGGACAGGTACAGGATGGCAACAACAACTCTCCGAGTTATACCAGGAACGCACAATTCCTCCATCAGTGCTCAGACTGTCCGCAATAGGCTGAGAGAGGCTGGACTCAGGGCTTGTAGGCCTGTTGTAAGGCAGGTCCTCACCAGACATCACCAGCAACAACGTCGCCTATGGGAACAAACCCACCGTCGCTGGACCAGACAGGACTGGCAAAAAGTGCTCTTCACTGACGAGTTGCAGTTTTGTCTCACCAGGGGTGATGGTCGGATTTGTGTTTATCGTCGAAGGAATGAGCGTTACACCGAGGCCTGTACTCTGGAGTGGGATCGATTTGGAGGTGGAGGGTCCGTCATGGTCTGGGGCGGTGTGTCACAGCATCATCGGACTGAGCTTGTTGTCATTGCAGGCAATCTCAACGCTGTGCGTTACAGGGAAGACATCCTCCTCCCTCATGTGGTACCCTTCCTGCAGGCTCATCCTGACATGACCCTCCAGCATGACAATGCCACCAGCCATACTGCTCGTTCTGTGCGTGATTTCCTGCAAGACAGGAATGTCAGTGTTCTGCCATGGCCAGCGAAGAGCCCGGATCTCAATCCCATTGATCACGTCTGGGACCTGTTGGATCGGAGGGTGAGGGCAGGGGCCATTCCCCCCAGAAATGTCCAGGAACTTGCAGGTGCCTTGGTGGAAGAGTGTGATAACATCTCACAGCAAGAACTGGCAAATCTGGTGCAGTCCATGAGGAGGAGATGCACTGCAGTACTTAATGCAGCTGGTGGCCACACCAGATACTGACTGTTACTTTTGATTTTGACCCCCCCATTGTTCAGGACATATTATTCAATTTCTGTTAGTCACATGTCTGTGGAACTTGTTCAGTTCATGTCTCAGTTGTTGAATCTTATGTTCATACAAATATTTCCACATGTTAAGTTTGCTGAAAATAAACTCAGTTGACAGTGAGAGTTTATATATTTATCTCACCTACCTAAACAATGAGAGACAGAAGTTTGTCTACAATAGACTGTCAGTTAATCAATGTCTTATGTACCGTGTCTGGATCTCAGCTGTTACATTCATCTGGCTGAAGGAACACAGCTGTTCCCCTCCTCTTCATCTGGCTGAAGGAACACAGCTGTTTCCCTCCTCTTCATCTGGCTGAAGGAACACAGCTGTTTCCCTCCTCTTCATCTGGCTGAAGGAACACAGCTGTTCCCCTCCTCTTCATCTGGCTGAAGGAACACAGCTGTTCCCCTCCTCTTCATCTGGCTGAAGGAACACAGCTGTTCCCCTCCTCTTCATCTGGCTGAAGGAACACAGCTGTTCCCCTCCTCTTCATCTGGCTGAAGGAACACAGCTGTTCCCCTCCTCTTCATCTGGCTGAAGGAACACAGCTGTTCCCCTCCTCTTCATCTGGCTGAAGGAACACAGCTGTTTCCCTCCTCTTCATCTGGCTGAAGGAACACAGCTGTTCCCCTCCTCTTCATCTGGCTGAAGGAACACAGCTGTTCCCCTCCTCTTCATCTGGCTGAAGGAACACAGCTGTTCCCCTCCTCTTCATCTGGCTGAAGGAACACAGCTGTTCCCCTCCTCTTCATCTGGCTGAGGAACACAGCTGTTCCCCTCCTCTTCATCTGGCTGAGGAACACAGCTGTTCCCTCTTCATCTGGCTGAAGGAACACAGCTGTTTCCCTCCTCTTCATCTGGCTGAAGGAACACAGCTGTTCCCCTCCTCTTCATCTGGCTGAAGGAACACAGCTGTTCCCCTCCTCTTCATCTGGCTGAGGAACACAGCTGTTCCCTCTTCATCTGGCTGAAGGAACACAGCTGTTTCCCTCCTCTTCATCTGGCTGAAGGAACACAGCTGTTTCCCTCCTCTTCATCTGGCTGAAGGAACACAGCTGTTCCCCTCCTCTTCATCTGGCTGAGGAACACAGCTGTTCCCTCTTCATCTGGCTGAAGGAACACAGCTGTTCCCTCTTCATCTGGCTGAAGGAACACAGCTGTTCCCTCTTCTGAATACTGTGCCTACATGCCAAATGGAACCCTATTCTCTATTTAGTGTCCCAAATGGCACCCTATTCTCTATTTAGTGTCCCAAATGGAACCCTATTCTCTATTTAGTGTCCCAAATGGAACCCTATTCTCTATTTAGTGTCCCAAATGGAACCCTATTCTCTATTTAGTGTCCCAAATGGCACCTTATTCTCTACATAGTGCATTACTTTTGACCAGACCCCTATAGGCCCTCGACAAAAATACTGCACTTTAAAGGGATTTGGGTGCCCTTTGAGACAGCATATGAGTAAACATGTCTTTGGAGTGGTTTGTCTGGAATCTATCCATTCATTCACGCCTGATGTGATTTCTTCTGCTTAGAGAGGCTTTGAGGTCTGTCAGAGAGAGAGCGAGAGAGCGAGAGAGAGAGAGAGAGAGAGAGAGAGAGAGAGAGAGAGAGAGAGTCTGTGCTTTGTCGATCTCATCTGAAATTAGACCCTTGTGGGAACCTGCATGTTCAGAGCACAGAGGTGGGTAGAAGGGGCCCCTATGGTAAATATGAACCCATATCCCACTGAAGTGGTAAATATGAACCCATACCCCACTGAAGTGGTATATATGAAATTAGAAAATATACCTCAGTGAAGTTGTTTACAAAAAAAGACACAACCTCTGAAGGAGATATGTTAGATGTAATCAGATTTTGTGTCTGTTTGTTTGGGAAAACGTTCTGTCCCTTCTTCACTTGATGTTTTTCCCGATTGCTCCCCTATGATGACAGCTGTTAAAGTAGTGACAGTTATATGTCAGATCTGTATGTAGCCCAGCCAGAACTCTTCTCATAGGCTACACTTATCAATCAGCTAACAATAGTAATCGAAATTGTTAAAAGTTTATATAAAAAAAAATAATTCTAATCAATGCAACAGTTGGAAAATGAAGATACACCAAACGTTCAGAATTTTTTTACAATCGATCAGATATTGACTGAATCATAGCATATAAAACATTTTACTGGCACGGTCAAATAATGAATGGTCCTATGAAGAGAGCACAACAACACCTTTTCCCCCTCGGGAGACTGAAAAGATTTGGCATGGGTCCCCAGATCCTCAAAAAGTTCTACAGCTGCACCATCGAGAGCATCCTGACCGGTTGCATCACCGCCTGGTATGGCAACTGCTCGGCCTCCGGACCGCAAGGCACTACTGAGGGTAGTGTGTATGGCCCAGTACATCACTGGGGCTAAGCTTCCTGACATCCAGGACCTCTATACCAGGCGGTGTCAGAGGAAGGCCCATAAAATTGTCAAAGACTCCAGTCACTCTAGTCATAGACTGTTGTCTCTGCTACCGCACGGCAAGCCATAAGCCTGCTGAACAATTCATCAAAAGGCCTCATTATTGTTATGAACATTTCTTGTATTACTTTTTATCTGTCTAGACCAACCACCAATCACCTGCTCTGTCTAGACCAACCACCAATCACCTGCTCTGTCTAGACCAACCACCAATCACCTGCTCTGTCTAGACCAACCACCAATCACCTGCTCTGTCTAGACCAACCACCTGCTCTGTCTAGACCAACCACCAATCACCTGCTCTGTCTAGACCAACCACCAATCACCTGCTCTGTCTAGACCAATCACCTGCTCTGTCTAGACCAACCACCAATCACCTGCTCTGTCTAGACCAACCACCTGCTCTGTCTAGACCAACCACCAACCACCTGCTCTATCTAGACCAACCACCAATCACCTGCTCTGTCTAGACCAACCACCAATCACCTGTACTGTCTAGACCAACCACCAATCACCTGCTCTGTCTAGACCAACCACCTGCTCTATCTAGACCAACCACCAATCACCTGCTCTATCTAGACCAATCACCTGCTCTGTCTAGACCAACCACCAATCACCTGCTCTATCTAGACCAACCACCAATCACCTGCTCTGTCTAGACCAACCACCAATCACCTGCTCTATCTAGACCAACCACCTGCTCTATCTAGACCAATCACCTGCTCTATCTAGACCAACCACCTGCTCTATCTAGACCAATCACCTGCTCTGTCTAGACCAACCACCAATCACCTGCTCTGTCTAGACCAACCTCCAATCACCTGCTCTGTCTAGACCAACCACCAATCACCTGCTCTGTCTAGACCAACCACCAATCACCTGCTCTGTCTAGACCAACCACCAATCACCTGCTCTGTCTAGACCAACCACCAATCACCTGCTCTGTCTAGACCAACCACCTGCTCTGTCTAGACCAACCACCAATCACCTGCTCTGTCTAGACCAACCACCTGCTCTGTCTAGACCAACCACCAATCACCTGCTCTGTCTAGACCAACCACCAATCACCTGCTCTATCTAGACCAACCACCAATCACCTGCTCTGTCTAGACCAACCACCAATCACCTGCTCTGTCTAGACAAACCACCAATCACCTGCACTGTCTAGACCAATCACCTGCTCTGTCTAGACCAACCACCAATCACCTGCTCTGTCTAGACCAACCACCAATCACCTGCTCTGTCTAGACCAACCATCAATCACCTGCTCTGTCTAGACCAACCACCAATCACCTGCTCTGTCTAGACCAACCATCAATCACCTGCTCTGTCTAGACCAACCACCAATCACCTGCTCTGTCTAGACCAACCACCTGCTCTGTCTAGACCAACCACCAATCACCTGCTCTGTCTAGACCAATCACCTGCTCTGTCTAGACCAATCACCTGCTCTGTCTAGACCAACCACCTGCTCTGTCTAGACCAACCACCTGCTCTGTCTAGACCAACCACCTGCTCTGTCTAGACCAACCACCAATCACCTGCTCTGTCTAGACCAACCACCTGCTCTGTCTAGACCAACCACCTGCTCTGTCTAGACCAATCACCTGCTCTGTCTAGACCAATCACCTGCTCTGTCTAGACCAATCACCAATCACCTGCTCTGTCTAGACCAACCACCTGCTCTGTCTAGACCAACCACCTGCTCTGTCTAGACCAACCACCTGCTCTGTCTAGACCAACCACCAATCACCTGCTCTGTCTAGACCAACCACCTGCTCTGTCTAGACCAACCACCTGCTCTGTCTAGACCAATCACCTGCTCTGTCTAGACCAACCACCAATCACGATCATCCAAGTGTTCATTTTCCGAAGTTGATTTCCTTTCAGCGTGTTTCACAATTTGTTTAACATTTCAACTGTATTAAATTATAACTTTTTTTCAGATTCCACAAAAAAACGAACCTATGAGCCCATTCCAGCCATGACCAGGGTGTGTTTGACAGGTCATTACAAACCATTTCCACAGTCGTAACATTACAACGGGACAAAACAACAGGCACAACCTAGAGTATGAAAGAGTCGCTGGAGGAAAATGAAAGCAATCAATCCAGAGAGATTTAAGGGGATTTAGTCTCAAACACAGAAAATAGATTCCTGAAACTGACAAATCTTGAAGTGGGGGGGGGGGGCGCGTGTGTGTGTGTGTGTGTGTGTGTGTGTGTGTGTGTGTGTGTGTGTGTGTGTGTTTTGTTATTGGTACATGTCATGCAAAATTCGACCAGTTTTGTTTCATTGTAATTCCTCACATTTATCACGATTTCTATGATTTTAGGTTTGCAACACTTATCCTTAATCCATGTTTGTGACCAAACAGTTTACTTTTGTGTGTCTATCACAGCCTGTCCCCCAGGTCCTCTGTCCCCCTGGTCCCCAGGTCCTCTGTCCCCCAGGTCCTCTGTCCCCCAGGTCCTCTGTCCCCCAGGTCCTCTGTCCCCCTGGTCCCCAGGTCCTCTGTCCCCCAGGTCCTCTGTCCCCCTGGTCCCCAGGTCCTCTGTCCCCCAGGTCCTCTGTCCCCCTGGTCCCCAGGTCCTCTGTCCCCCTGGTCCCCAGGTCCTCTGTCCCCCAGGTCCCCTGTCCCCCAGGTCCTCTGTCCCCCAGGTCCTCTGTCCCCCTGGTCCCCAGGTCCTCTGTCCCCCAGGTCCTCTGTCCCCCAGGTCCTCTGTCCCCCTGGTCCCCAGGTCCTCTGTCCCCCTGGTCCCCAGGTCCTCTGTCCCCCTGGTCCCCAGGTCCTCTGTCCCCCAGGTCCCCTGTCCCCCAGGTCCTCTGTCCCCCAGGTCCCCAGGTCCTCTGTCCCCCAGGTCCCCTGTCCCCCTGGTCCCCAGGTCCTCTGTCCCCAGCTCCTCTGTCCCCCAGGTCCCCTGTCCCCCTGGTCCCCAGGTCCTCTGTCCCCCAGGTCCGCTGTCCCCCAGGTCCCCTGTCCCCCAGGTCCTCTGTCCCCCAGGTCCCCTGTCCCCCTGGTCCCCAGGTCCTCTGTCCCCAGCTCCTCTGTCCCCCAGGTCCCCTGTCCCCCTGGTCCCCAGGTCCTCTGTCCCCCAGGTCCCCTGTCCCCCTGGTCCTCTGGTCCCCAGGTCCCCTGTCCCCCTGGTCCTCTGGTCCCCAGGTCCCCTGTCCCCAGGTCCTCTGTCCCCTGGTCCCCAGGTCCTCTGTCCCCAGGTCCTCTGTCCCCTGGTCCCCAGGTCCTCTGTCCCCAGGTCCTCTGTCCCCAGGTCCCCAGGTCCTCTGTCCCCTGGTCCCCAGGTCCCCTGTCCCCAGGTCCCCTGTCCCCAGGTCCTCTGTCCCCTGGTCCCCAGGTCCTCTGTCCCCTGGTCCCCAGGCCCTCTGTCCCCAGGTCCTCTGTCCCCAGGTCCTCTGTCCCCTGGTCCCCTGTCCCCAGGTCCTCTGTCCCCTGGTCCTCTGTCCCCAGGTCCCCTGGTCCCCAGGTCCTCTGTCCCCTGGTCCCCAGGTCCTCTGTCCCCTGGTCCTCTGTCCCCTGGTCCTCTGTCCCCAGGTCCTCTGTCCCCAGGTCTTCTGTCCCCAGGTCCTCTGTCCCCTGGTCCTCTGTCCCCAGGTCCTCTGTCCCCTGGTCCCCAGGTCCTCTGTCCCCTGGTCTTCTGTCCCCAGGTCTTCTGTCCCCCAGGTCCTCTGTCCCCCTGGTCCCCAGGTCCTCTGTCCCCCAGGTCCTCTGTCCCCCAGGTCCTCTGTCCCCCTGGTCCCCAGGTCCTCTGTCCCCCAGGTCCTCTGTCCCCCTGGTCCCCAGGTCCTCTGTCCCCCAGGTCCTCTGTCCCCCTGGTCCCCAGGTCCTCTGTCCCCCAGGTCCTCTGTCCCCCAGGTCCTCTGTCCCCCTGGTCCCCAGGTCCTCTGTCCCCCAGGTCCCCTGTCCCCCAGGTCCTCTGTCCCCCAGGTCCCCTGTCCCCCAGGTCCTCTGTCCCCCAGGTCCCCTGTCCCCCTGGTCCCCAGGTCCTCTGTCCCCAGCTCCTCTGTCCCCCAGGTCCCCTGTCCCCCTGGTCCCCAGGTCCTCTGTCCCCCAGGTCCCCTGTCCCCCAGGTCCCCTGTCCCCCTGGTCCCCAGGTCCTCTGTCCCCCAGGTCCCCTGTCCCCCAGGTCCCCTGTCCCCCAGGTCCTCTGTCCCCCAGGTCCCCTGTCCCCCTGGTCCCCAGGTCCTCTGTCCCCAGCTCCTCTGTCCCCCAGGTCCCCTGTCCCCCTGGTCCCCAGGTCCTCTGTCCCCCAGGTCCCCTGTCCCCCTGGTCCTCTGGTCCCCAGGTCCCCTGTCCCCCTGGTCCTCTGGTCCCCAGGTCCCCTGTCCCCAGGTCCTCTGTCCCCTGGTCCCCAGGTCCTCTGTCCCCAGGTCCTCTGTCCCCTGGTCCCCAGGTCCTCTGTCCCCAGGTCCTCTGTCCCCAGGTCCTCTGTCCCCTGGTCCCCAGGTCCCCTGTCCCCAGGTCCCCTGTCCCCAGGTCCTCTGTCCCCTGGTCCCCAGGTCCTCTGTCCCCTGGTCCCCAGGCCCTCTGTCCCCAGGTCCTCTGTCCCCAGGTCCTCTGTCCCCTGGTCCCCTGTCCCCAGGTCCTCTGTCCCCTGGTCCTCTGTCCCCAGGTCCCCTGGTCCCCAGGTCCTCTGTCCCCTGGTCCCCAGGTCCTCTGTCCCCTGGTCCTCTGTCCCCTGGTCCTCTGTCCCCAGGTCCTCTGTCCCCAGGTCTTCTGTCCCCCAGGTCCTCTGTCCCCTGGTCCTCTGTCCCCAGGTCCTCTGTCCCCTGGTCCCCAGGTCCTCTGTCCCCTGGTCTTCTGTCCCCAGGTCTTCTGTCCCCCAGGTCCTCTGTCCCCCTGGTCCCCAGGTCCTCTGTCCCCCAGGTCCTCTGTCCCCCTGGTCCCCAGGTCCTCTGTCCCCCAGGTCCTCTGTCCCCCTGGTCCCCAGGTCCTCTGTCCCCCAGGTCCTCTGTCCCCCTGGTCCCCAGGTCCTCTGTCCCCCAGGTCCTCTGTCCCCCAGGTCCTCTGTCCCCCTGGTCCCCAGGTCCTCTGTCCCCCAGGTCCCCTGTCCCCCAGGTCCTCTGTCCCCCAGGTCCCCTGTCCCCCAGGTCCTCTGTCCCCCAGGTCCCCTGTCCCCCTGGTCCCCAGGTCCTCTGTCCCCAGCTCCTCTGTCCCCCAGGTCCCCTGTCCCCCTGGTCCCCAGGTCCTCTGTCCCCCAGGTCCCCTGTCCCCCAGGTCCCCTGTCCCCCAGGTCCTCTGTCCCCCAGGTCCCCTGTCCCCCTGGTCCCCAGGTCCTCTGTCCCCAGCTCCTCTGTCCCCCAGGTCCCCTGTCCCCCTGGTCCCCAGGTCCTCTGTCCCCCAGGTCCCCTGTCCCCCTGGTCCTCTGGTCCCCAGGTCCCCTGTCCCCCTGGTCCTCTGGTCCCCAGGTCCCCAGGTCCTCTGTCCCCTGGTCCCCAGGTCCTCTGTCCCCAGGTCCTCTGTCCCCTGGTCCCCAGGTCCTCTGTCCCCAGGTCCTCTGTCCCCAGGTCCCCAGGTCCTCTGTCCCCTGGTCCCCAGGTCCCCTGTCCCCAGGTCCCCTGTCCCCAGGTCCTCTGTCCCCTGGTCCCCAGGTCCTCTGTCCCCTGGTCCCCAGGCCCTCTGTCCCCAGGCCCTCTGTCCCCAGGTCCTCTGTCCCCAGGTCCTCTGTCCCCTGGTCCCCTGTCCCCAGGTCCTCTGTCCCCTGGTCCTCTGTCCCCAGGTCCCCTGGTCCCCAGGTCCTCTGTCCCCTGGTCCCCAGGTCCTCTGTCCCCTGGTCCTCTGTCCCCTGGTCCTCTGTCCCCAGGTCCTCTGTCCCCAGGTCTTCTGTCCCCCAGGTCCTCTGGTCCCCTGGTCCTCTGTGCCCTGGTCCTCTGTCCCCTGGTCCTCTGTCCCCAGGTCCTCTGTCCCCTGGTCTTCTGTCCCCAGGTCTTCTGTCCCCCAGGTCCTCTGTCCCCAGGTCCTCTGTCCCCCAGGCCCCCTGTCCCCCTGGTCCCCAGGTCCTCTGTCCCCCAGGCCCCCTGTCCCCCTGGTCCCCAGGTCCCCTGTCCCCAGGTCCTCTGTCCCCTGGTCCCCAGGTCCTCTGTCCCCAGGTCCTCTGTCCCCAGGTCCGCTGTCCCCAGGTCCCCTGGTCCCCAGGTCCTCTGTCCCCTGGTCCCCAGGTCCTCTGTCCCCTGGTCCCCAGGTTCTCTGTCCCCAGGTCCTCTGTCCCCAGGTCCTCTGTCCCCTGGTCCCCTGTCCCCAGGTCCTCTGTCCCCTGGTCCCCTGTCCCCAGGTCCTCTGTCCCCTGGTCCTCTGTCCCCAGGTCCTCTGTCCCCAGGTCCTCTGTCCCCTGGTCCCCTGTCCCCAGGTCCTCTGTCCCCAGGTCCCCAGGTCCTCTGTCCCCAGGTCCTCTGTCCCCAGGTCCTCTGTCCCCAGGTCTTCTGTCCCCCAGGTCCTCTGGTCCCCTGGTCCCCTGGTCCTCTGTCCCCTGGTCCTCTGTCCCCAGGTCCTCTGTCCCCTGGTCCTCTGTCCCCAGGTCCTCTGTCCCCAGGTCCTCTGTCCCCTGGTCCCCAGGTCCTCTGTCCCCATGTCCTCTGTCCCCAGATCCTCTGTCCCCAGGTCCTCTGTCCCCAGGTCCTCTGTCCCCAGGTCCTCTGTCCCCCAGGTCCTCTGTCCCCCAGGTCCTCTGGTCCCCTGGTCTTCTGTCCCCAGGTCCTCTGTCCCCTGGTCCTCTGTCCCCAGGTCCTCTGTCCCCAGGTCCTCTGTCCCCTGGTCCCCTGTCCCCAGGTCCTCTGTCCCCAGGTCCTCTGTCCCCAGGTCCTCTGTCCCCAGGTCTTCTGTCCCCCAGGTCCTCTGGTCCCCTGGTCCCCTGGTCCTCTGTCCCCTGGTCCTCTGTCCCCAGGTCCTCTGTCCCCTGGTCCTCTGTCCCCAGGTCCTCTGTCCCCAGGTCCTCTGTCCCCTGGTCCCCAGGTCCTCTGTCCCCATGTCCTCTGTCCCCAGATCCTCTGTCCCCAGGTCCTCTGTCCCCAGGTCCTCTGTCCCCAGGTCCTCTGTCCCCCAGGTCCTCTGTCCCCCAGGTCCTCTGGTCCCCTGGTCTTCTGTCCCCAGGTCCTCTGTCCCCTGGTCCTCTGTCCCCCAGGTCCTGTTTCATGCTGAAGCAGCTTGTATTAGTTGGACACTTTAAACAGCCCTATTCCCCCAGATCGTTACTCTAGCCAGGAAATGAGAACGTAGCCTCCTGATGTCACTGATTCACCCCTGGGTGGAATGTAGGGTGGAACTTGGGGGTGAAGAGGCTGTGGGATGGGGAGGCCTGGAACGTTTTTTAGGGGGGTGGGCTGGAGGGGTCGAGTAGGGGGTAGTGGTAAGGGCTGGAGGGAGGCTCAGGGTCGGTCTGTGGTCGGCTCAGGGTCGGTCTGTGGTCGGCTCAGGGCCGGTCTGTAGTCGGTCTGTGGTCGGTTCAGGGTCGGTCTGTGGTCGGTTCAGGGTCGGGCTGTGGTCGGCTCAGGGTCGGTCTGTGGTCGGCTCAGGGTCGGTCTGTGGTCGGCTCAGAGTCGGACTGTGGTCGGTCTGTGGTCGGTTCAGGGTCGGGCTGTGGTCGGTTCAGGGTCGGTCTGTGGTCAGCTCAGGGTCGGTCTGTGGTCGGTTCAGGGTCGGGCTGTGGTCGGTTCAGGGTCGGTCTGTGGTCAGCTCAGGGTCGGGCTGTGGTCGGTTCAGGGTCGGGCTGTGGTCGGCTCAGGGTCGGTCTGTGGTCGGCTCAGGGTCGGACTGTGGTCGGTCTGTGGTCGGTTCAGGGTCGGTCTGTGGTCGGCTCAGGGTCGGTCTGTGGTCGGCTCAGGGTGGGACTGTGGTCGGCTCAGGGTCGGTCTGTGGTCGGCTCAGGGTGGGTCTGTGGTCGGCTCAGGGTCGGTCTGTGGTCGGCTCAGGGTCGGTCTGTGGTCGGCTCAGGGTCGGTCTGTGGTCGGCTCAGGGTCGGACTGTGGTCGGTCTGTGGTCGGCTCAGGGTGGGTCTGTGGTCGGCTCAGGGTCGGACTGTGGTCGGCTCAGGGTCGGTCTGTGGTCGGCTCAGGGTGGGTCTGTGGTCGGCTCAGGGTCGGTCTGTGGTCGGCTCAGGGTCGGTCTGTGGTCGGTCTGTGGATGAGAGGGGGGAGGTGTAGAAATCCTATGTCCAACTCAAGTTAGAATGGTTCATATATAACGTAATGAAGAAATGACAACTTTGGTGTAAGATTTTTATATGGCCAATCCAACATGGGAGATGAGGGTGGGGTGCAGGGTTGGGTTTGAAGGCTGGGGGCTGGGGTTGGAGGGCTGGGGGAGATCTGAGCGCCACCGCTGGTGGGGGGAGAGAGAGAGAGCTTTGGGGGAAGGGGGTCAAGGGTTGGGCTGGTGGGCTGAGAGAGAGAGAGATTGAGGGTTTTTCTCTGGCTAGATCAGAGTTCAGGCTTGTTTACATTACAGTCAGGATAGTTCTCAGAGTCTGTCCAGCGGGCCAAGCTCCCTGTGTTCCCAGGCTCCCTGCCTTCTGAGCCCACTACACAGCACTACGCTGAAAAGAAACACTTTCCCTCTCTCCCCCCCCCCCCTCTCTACCCCTCTCTCTACCCCCCTCTCCCCCTCCCTCCTCTCCCCCTCCCTCCCCCCTCTCTCCTCTCCCTCCCCCTCTCCCCTCTCTCCCCCTCCCCCTCTTTTCCTTCTTTTCTGTCTCCCCTCCCTCTCTCTCTCCTTCTTCAACTTTTTTCCTTATTTTCTCTCCTCCTCTCCCCCTCTCTACCTCTCCTCTCCTCCTCTCCTCCCCCTCTCTCTCCTCCTCGCCCCTCTCTCTCTCTCTCCTCCTCTCCTCCTCTCCCCCTCTCTCTCTCCTCCTCCTCTCCCTCTCCTCCTCTCCCCCTCTCTCTCTCTCCTCCTCTCCCTCTCCCTCTCCTCCTCTCCCTCTCTCTCTCTCTCTCTCCTCCTCTCCCCCTCTCTCCCTCTCTTCCTCTCCCCCTCTCTCTCTCTCCTCCTCTCCCCCTCTCTCTCTCTCCTCCTCTCCCCCTCTCTCTCTCTCCTCCTCTCCCTCTCCTCCTCTGCCCCTCTCTCCCTCTCCTCCTCTCCCCCTCTCTCTCTCTCCTCCTCTCCCCCTCTCTCTCTCCTCCTCCTCTCCCCCTCTCTCTCTCTCTCTCTCTCTCTCTCCCCCCCCTCTCTCTCTCCTCCTCTCCCCCTCTCTCTCTCCTCCTCTCCCCCTCTCTCCCTCTCCTCCTCTGCCCCTCTCTCCCTCTCCTCCTCTCCCCCTCTCTCTCTCTCCTCCTCTCCCCCTCTCTCTCTCTCCTCCTCTCTCCCTCTCTCTCTCTCCTCCTCTCTCCCTCTCTCTCTCTCTCCCCCCCTCTCCCTCTCCTCCTCTCCCTCTCTCTCTCTCTCTCTCCTCCTCTCCCCCTCTCTCCCTCTCTTCCTCTCCCCCTCTCTCTCTCCTCCTCTCCCCCTCTCTCTCTCTCCTCCTCTCCCCCTCTCTCTCTCTCCTCCTCTCCCCCTCTCTCTCTCTCCTCCTCTCCCCCTCTCTCTCTCTCCTCCTCTCCCTCTCCTCCTCTGCCCCTCTCTCCCTCTCCTCCTCTCCCCCTCTCTCTCTCTCCTCCTCTCCCCCTCTCTCTCTCCTCCTCCTCTCCCCCTCTCTCTCTCTCTCTCTCTCTCCCCCTCTCTCTCTCTCCTCCTCTCCCCCTCTCTCTCTCTCCTCCTCTCCCTCTCCTCCTCTGCCCCTCTCTCCCTCTCCTCCTCTCCCCCTCTCTCTCTCTCCTCCTCTCCCCCTCTCTCTCTCCTCCTCCTCTCCCCCTCTCTCTCTCTCTCTCTCTCCCCCTCTCTCTCTCCTCCTCTCCCCCTCTCTCTCTCTCCTCCTCTCCCCCTCTCTCCCTCTCCTCCTCTGCCCCTCTCTCCCTCTCCTCCTCTCCCCCTCTCTCTCTCTCCTCCTCTCCCCCTCTCTCTCTCTCCTCCTCTCTCCCTCTCTCTCTCTCTCCCCCTCTCTCCCTCTTCTCTTCTTCCCCCTCTCGGTTCTCTTCTGGGTTCTAAGTCAGAGTTGCATTGTAATTCAGTTATTTTTCTTGCTACAGGGACCCTGAGGAAAATAAACAATGTGAAATGCAAATTACTGCCAAAGTATCCGTTTCATTGGAAGAGAGACAGATTCATACATGGCTATATTCAGCTTGCAACTCACTCTTCACTGTAGGCCTGGCCTACATATTGCTTGATGATAAAATGCTTGACTTTGGGAAGGTTGAATTCAGCTAAAATATGTGTTAACTAGCTATCCTCCGTACTCAATAATCCTCCTGACATTTTATTTACAAGCAGTTGAATATGCAAAGTCCTAGTTGAAGCTCTCGTCTGTTTGTCTTTTCTGTCTGTCTGCCTGTCTGTCTGTTTGCCTGTCTGTCTGTCTCGATCTGCCTGTCTCTGTCTGTCTGTCTCTGTCTGTCTGCCTGTCTGGACAAGTCCCTGCGACCGTGTCTGGCTTTAAACAGATAACATCTGTCTCTGTCTGTCACTGCCTGTCTGTCTCGGTCTGCCTGTCTGTCTGTCTCGGTCTGCCTGTCTGTCTGTCTCTGTCTGCCTGCCTGTCTGTCTGCCTGTCTGGACAAGTCCCTGCGACCGTGTCTGGCTTTAAACAGATAACATCTATCTCGTCCTTAATATCAACATGTTAATGTCTGTGTCACATGACTCTCTATTCCCTACAGTGGTGTGAAAAACTATTTCCCCCCTTTCTGATTAGCGCTATTTCTGCATATTGTTGCCCCTGAATGATATCAGATCTTCAACCAAAACCTAATATTACGTAAAGGGAACCTGAGTGAACAAATAAAACAACAATTGGATACCTTTTTCATTTATTTTATTAACAAAGTTATGCAACACCCAATTCCCCTGTGTGAAAAAGTAGTTGCCCCTTTTACACTCAATAACTGGTTGTTCCACCTTTAACTGCAACGAGTCCAACCAAACACTTCCTGTAGTTGTTGATTAGTCTCTCGCGTCGCTGCGGAGGAATTCTGGGCCGCTCTTCCATGCGGAACTGCTTTAACTCAGTGACATTTGTGGGTTTTCAAGCATGAACTGCTCGTTTTCGGGTCCTGCCACAACATCTCAATCGGGTTTAGGTCCGGACTTGGACCAAGCCATTCCGATGTAGACGTGCTCGTGTGTTTTTGGATCATTGTCTCGCTGCGTGACCCAGCTGGGAATCACCTTCAGCTCACAGACGGATGGCCTGACGTTCTCCTGTAGAATTCTCTGATACAGAGCAGAATTCAATGATGGCAAGTGGCCCAGGTCCTGAGGCAGCAAAGCATCCCCAAACCATCACAATACCACCACCAGACTTGACCGTTGGTATCACATGGGAGAGAATGGCTCATAATAATGTCCGGAACGGAGCGAATGGAACGGCATCAAAACACCTGGAAACCATGGAAACCATGAATTTGAGCCTATTCCGCTCCAGTCGTTACCACGAGCCGTTCTCCTTAATCAAGGTGCCACCAGCCTCCTGTGGTATGAGGTTCTTACTATAAAATGCAATGTTGTGTCATCCATAAAGTTCCACTTTTGATTCATCTGTCCATGAAACATTCTTCCAGCAGTCCTGCCAATCATCCAGGTGCTTCCAGGTGCTTTTTCGACGTTATGTCTGGCGAAAACCAAACAATGACAGTAGCTCCCTGACAGTTAATCAGTTACAGATCTATCTACAGTACTATCTACAGTACTATCTACAGTACCATCTACAGATCTATCTATAGTACTATCTACAGTACTATCTACAGTACCATCTACAGATCTATCTATAGTACTATCTACAGATCTATCTACAGATCTATCTACAGATCTATCTACAGATCTATCTACAGTACTATCTACAGTACTATCTACAGTACTATCTACAGTACTATCTACAGATCTATCTATAGTACTATCTACAGATCTATCTATAGTACTATCTACAGATCTATCTACAGATCTATCTATAGTACTATCTACAGTACTATCTACAGTACTATCTACAGTACTATCTACAGTACTATCTACAGATCTATCTATAGTACTATCTACAGATCTATCTACAGTACTATCTACAGATCTATCTACAGATCTATCTATAGTACTATCTACAGATCTATCTACAGATCTATCTACAGATCTATCTACAGATCTATCTATAGTACTATCTACAGTACTATCTACAGTACTATCTACAGTACTATCTACAGTACTATCTACAGTACTATCTACAGTACTATCTATCTACAGTACTATCTATCTACAGTACTATCTACAGTACTATCTACAGTACTATCTACAGTACTATCTACAGTACTATCTACAGTACTATCTATCTACAGTACTATCTACAGTACTATCTATAGTACTATCTATCTACAGTACTATCTACAGATCTATCTATAGTACTATCTACAGATCTATCTATAGTACTATCTACAGATATATCTATAGTACTATCTACAGATCTATCTATAGTACTATCTACAGATCTATCTATAGTACTATCTACAGATATATCTATAGTACTATCTACAGATCTATCTATAGTACTATCTACAGATCTATCTATCTACAGATCTATCTACAGTACTATCTATCTATAGTACTATCTACAGTACTATCTACAGTACTATCTACAGATCTATCTACAGATCTATCGACAGTACTATCTACAGTACTATCTATCTACAGTACTATCTACAGTACTATCTATCTATAGTACTATCTACAGTACTATCTACAGATCTATCTACAGTACTATCTATAGTACTATCTACAGTACTATCTATAGTACTATCTATAGTACTATCTACAGTACTATCTATAGTACTATCTATCTATAGTACTATCTATCTATAGTACTATCTATCTATAGTACTATCTACAGTACTATCTACAGATCTATCTACATATCTATCTACAGATCTATCTATAGTACTATCTACAGTACTATCTACAGATCTATCTATAGTACTATCTACAGATCTATCTATAGTACTATCTACAGATCTATCTATAGTACTATCTACAGATCTATCTACAGATCTATCTATAGTACTATCTACAGATCTATCTACAGATCTATCTACAGATCTATCCTACAGTACATTATGAATCATATAGTATATGATCTGTAGTATGTATCCTATAGTATATTATATATAGTATATTATCTATATTATGTATCCTATAGTATATTATCCATATTATGTATCCTATAGTATATTATATATAGTATATTATCTATATTATGTATCCTATAGTATATTATATATAGTATATTATCTGTAGTCTGTATCCTATAGTATATTATATATAGTATATTATCTATTTTATGTATCCTATAGTATATTATATATAATATATTATCTGTAGTCTGTATCCTATAGTATATTACATATAGTATATTATCTATATTATGTATCCTATAGTATATTATATATAGTATATTAGCTGTAGTCTGCATCCTATAGTATATTATATATAGTATATTATCTGTAGTATGTATCCTATAGTATATTATATATAGTCTATTATCTATATTATGTATCCTATAGTATATTATCTGTAGTATGTATCCTACAGTATATTATATATAGTATATTATCTATATTATGTATCCTATAGTATATTAGCTATATTATGTATCCTATAGTATATTATCTATATTATGTATCCTATAGTATATTATATATAGTATATTATCTGTAGTATGTATCCTATAGTATATTATCTGTAGTATGTATCCTACAGTATATTATATATAGTATATTATCTATATTATGTATCCTATAGTATATTATCTGTATTATGTATCCTATAGTATATTATATATAGTATATTATCTGTAGTATGTATCCTATAGTATATTATGTGTAGTCTGTATCCTATAGTATATTATATATAGTATATTATCTATATTATGTATCCTATAGTATATTATATATAGTATATTATCTGTAGTCTGTATCCTATAGTATATTATATATAGTACATTATCTGTAGTATGTATCCTATAGTATATTATATATGGTATATTGTCTATATTATGTATCCAATAGTATATTATATATAGTATATTATCTGTAGTCTGTATCCTATAGTATATTATCTGTAGTATGTATCCTATAGTATATTATATATAGTATATTATCTGTAGTCTGTATCCTATAGTATATTATATATAGTATATGATCTATATTATGTATCCTATAGTATATTATCTGTAGTATGTATCCAACAGTATATTATATATAGTATATTATCTATATAATGTATCCTATAGTATATTATATATAGTATATTATCTGTAGTATGTATCCTATAGTATATTATATGTAGTCTGTATCCTATAGTATATTATCTGTAGTATGTATCCTATAGTATATATGTAGTATGTATCCTATAGTATATATGTAGTATGTATCCTATAGTATATTATATATAGTATAGTATCTGTAGTCTGTATCCTATAGTATATTATATATAGTATATGATCTATATTATGTATCCTATAGTATATTATCTGTAGTATGTATCCAACAGTATATTATATATAGTATATTATCTATATTATGTATCCTATAGTATATTATATATAGTATATTATCTGTAGTATGTATCCTATAGTATATTATATGTAGTCTGTATCCTATAGTATATTATCTGTAGTATGTATCCTATAGTATATATGTAGTATGTGTCCTATAGTATATTATATATAGTATATTATCTGTAGTTTGTATCCTATAGTCTATTATCTGTAGTATGTATCCTATAGTATATTATATATAGTATATTATCTGTAGTCTGTATCCTATAGTATATTATATATAGTACATTATCTGTAGTATGTATCCTATAGTATATTGTCTATATTATGTATCCTATAGTATATTGTATATAGTATATTATCTGTAGTCTGTATCCTATAGTATATTATCTGTAGTATGTATCCTATAGTATATTATATATAGTATATTATCTGTAGTCTGTATCCTATAGTATATTATATATAGTATATGATCTATATTATGTATCCTATAGTATATTATCTGTAGTATGTATCCAACAGTATATTATATATAGTATATTATCTATATTATGTATCCTATAGTATATTATATATAGTATATTATATATAGTATATGATCTTTATTATGTATCCTATAGTATATTATCTGTAGTATGTATCCAACAGTATATTATATATAGTATATTATCTATATTATGTATCCTATAGTATATTATATATAGTATATTATCTGTAGTATGTATCCTATAGTATATTATATGTAGTCTGTATCCTATAGTATATTATCTGTAGTATGTATCCTATAGTATATATGTAGTATGTGTCCTATAGTATATTATATATAGTATATTATCTGTAGTTTGTATCCTATAGTCTATTATCTGTAGTATGTATCCTATAGTATATTATATATAGTATATTATCTGTAGTCTGTATCCTATAGTATATTATATATAGTACATTATCTGTAGTATGTATCCTATAGTATATTGTCTATATTATGTATCCTATAGTATATTGTATATAGTATATTATCTGTAGTCTGTATCCTATAGTATATTATCTGTAGTATGTTACCTATAGTATATTATATATAGTATATTATCTGTAGTCTGTATCCTATAGTATATTATATATAGTATATGATCTATATTATGTATCCTATAGTATATTATCTGTAGTATGTATCCAACAGTATATTATATATAGTATATTATCTATATTATGTATCCTATAGTATATTATATATAGTATATTATCTGTAGTATGTATCCTATAGTATATTACATGTAGTCTGTATCCTATAGTATATTATCTGTAGTATGTATCCTATGGTATATATGTAATATGTATCCTATAGTATATTATATATAGTATATTATCTGTAGTTTGTATCCTATAGTCTATTATCTGTAGTATGTATCCTATAGTATATTATATATAGTATATTATCTATATTATGTATCCTATAGTATATCTGTAGTATGTATCCTATAGTATATCTGTAGTATGTATCCTATAGTATGTTATATATATAGTATATTATCTGTAGTCTGTATCCTATAGTATATTATCTGTAGTATGTATCCTATAGTATATTACATGTAGTCTGTATCCTATAGTATATTATCTGTAGTATGTATCCTATGGTATATATGTAATATGTATCCTATAGTATATTATATATAGTATATTATCTGTAGTTTGTATCCTATAGTCTATTATCTGTAGTATGTATCCTATAGTATATTATATATAGTATATTATCTATATTATGTATCCTATAGTATATCTGTAGTATGTATCCTATAGTATATCTGTAGTATGTATCCTATAGTATGTTATATATATAGTATATTATCTGTAGTCTGTATCCTATAGTATATTATCTGTAGTATGTATCCTATAGTATGTTATATATAGTATATTATCTATATTATGTATCCTATAGTATATTATATATAATATATTATCTGTAGTCTGTATCCTATTGTATATTATCTGTAGTATGTATCCTATAGTATATTATATATAGTATATTATCTGTAGTCTGTATCCTATAGTATATTATATATAGTATATGATCTATATTATGTATCCTATAGTATATTATCTGTAGTATGTATCCAACAGTATATTATATATAGTATATTATCTATATTATGTATCCTATAGTATATTATATATAGTATATTATCTGTAGTATGTATCCTATAGTATATTATATGTAGTCTGTATCCTATAGTATATTATCTGTAGTATGTATCCTATAGTATATATGTAGTATGTATCCTATAGTATATTATATATAGTATATTATCTGTAGTTTGTATCCTTTTGTCTATTATCTGTAGTATGTATCCTATAGTATATTATATATAGAATATGATCTATATTATGTATCCTATAGTATATCTGTAGTATGTATCCTATAGTATATCTGTAGTATGTATCCTATAGTATGTTATATATATAGTATATTATCTGTAGTCTGTATCCTATAGTATATTATCTGTAGTATGTATCCTATAGTATGTTATATATAGTATATTATCTATATTATGTATCCTATAGTATATTATATATAGTATATTATCTGTAGTATGCATCCTATAGTATATTATATATAGTATATTATCTGTAGTCTGTATCCTATAGTATATTATATATAGTATATTATCTATATTATGTATCCTATAGTATATTATCTATATTATGTATCCTATAGTGTATTATATATAGTATATTATCTGTAGTCTGTATCCTATAGTATATTATATATAGTATATTATCTATATTATGTATCCTATAGTATATTATATATAGTATATTATCTGTAGTTTGTATCCTATAGTATATTATCTATATTATGTATCCTATAGTATATTATATATAGTATATTATCTGTAGTCTGTATATTATATATAGTATATTATCTGTAGTCTGTATCCTATAGTACTTGTTTTAATAGTTGATCATCGTTAAGCGTGTGACCTCATTCATAGCCCTCTCATACAGTTTATATCTGTGCAGAGGCATTCTTCTCATAACTGTTACATGGAAAGTGGCCATGGGAAATTCGCATTTGTGTGTGTGTACACTTGTGTGTGTGATAACTACAGCTTGAGAGCGAGAGATGCTCTCTCTCTCTCTCTCTCTCTCTCTCTCTCTCTCTCTCTCTCTCTCTCTCTCTCTCTCTCTCTCTCTCTCATTCTTTCTCTCTCTCTCTCATTCTTTCTCTCTCATTCTTTCTTTCTCTCTCTCTCTCTTTCTTTCTCTCTCTCTCTTTCTCTCTCTCTCTCTCATTCTTGCTCTCTCATTCTTGCTCTCTCTCTCTCTCTCTCTCTCTCTCTCTCTCTCTCTCTCTCATTCTTGCTCTCTCATTCTTGCTCTCTCATTCTTGCTCTCTCTCTCTCTCTCTCTCTCTCTCTCTCTCTCTCTCACTACAACCCACCCCTTGCTTCCTTCCTCTGCTCTTCTGGCTGTTTTTAGAATCTTCTGGCTGTTTTTCCCACATCCGGCAACAAAGAGAGTCTTGTGCCATAACCTAACAACATGTTCTGTGTCTGAAATTGCACCCTTTTCCCTATGTAGTGCACTGCTTTAGACCAAGGATGCACTATAAACAGGAAATAGGGTGCCATTTCAGACGCGGTCATGCTCTTCCGTGGCTACAACTACGCCAGCAGCCTCCCTAGTGTGTTCAGTGTCCCTGGCTTAGTCAGGTTACCTTGGAGTAGTAGTGTTGTCCAGAGCCCTAAAGGAATAATTTACTCCATAAATTGTGGCCGATATCTGTTAGTTGCACACAAAGAACATTTAAATCGATATTTACAGTTGATGTCGGAAGTTTACATCCACTTAGGTTGGAGTCATTAAAACTCATTTTTCAAACACTCCACAAATTTCTTGTTAACAAACTATAGTTTTGGCAAGTCGGTTAGGACATCTACTTTGTGCATGACACAAGTCATTTTTTCAACAATTGTTTATAGACAGATTATTTCACTTATAATTCACTGTATCACAATTCCAGTGGGTCAGAAGTTTACATACACTAAGTTGACTGTGCCTTTTAAACAGCTTGGAAAATTCCAGAAAATGATGTCATGGCTTTAGAAGCTTCTGATAGGCTAATAGACATCACTTGAGTCATTTGGAGGTGTACCTGTGGATGTATTTCAAGGCCTACCTTCAAACTCAGTGCCTCTTTGTTTGACATCATGGGAAAATCAAAATAAATTTTATTTTTATTTATTTCACCTTTATTTAACCAGGTAGGCAAGTTGAGAACAAGTTCTCATTTACAATTGCGACCTGGCCAAGATAAAGCAAAGCAGTTCGACAACATACAACAACACAGAGTTACACATGGAGTAAAACAAACATACAATCAATGATGCAGTAGAAAAATAAGTCTATATACAATGTGAGCAAATGATGTGAGATAAGGGAGGTAAAGGCAATAAATAGGCCATGGTGGCAAAGTAAATAAAGTATAGCAAGAAAAACACTGGAATGGTAGATTTGTAGTTTGAAGAAAGTTCAGAGATAAAATATAAATAATATGGTGCAAAGGAGCAAAATAAATAAAATAAATAAATACAGTAGGGGAAGAGGTAGTAGTTTGGGCTAAATTATAGATGGGCTATGTACAGGTGCAGTGATCTGTGAGCTGCTCTGACAGCTGGTGCTTAAAGCTAGTGAGGGAGATAAGTGTTTCCAGTTTCAGAGATTTTTGTAGTTCGTTCCAGTCATTGGCAGCAGAGAACTGGAAGGAGAGACGACCAAAGGAGGAGTTGGCTTTAGGGGTGACCAGAGAGATATACCTGCTGGAGCGCGTGCTACAGGTGGGTGCTGCTATGGTGACCAGTGAGCGGAGATAAGGGGGGACTTTACCTAGCATGGTCTTGTAGATGACCTGGAGCCAATGTGTTTGGCGACGATTATGAAGCGAAGGCCAGCCAACGAGAGCGTACAGGTCGCAGTGGTGGGTAGTATATGGGGCTTTGGTGACAAAACGGATGGCACTGTGATAGACTGCATCCAGCTTGTTGAGTAGGGTATTGGAGGCTATTTTGTAAATGACATCGCCGAAGTCGAGGATTGGTAGGATGGTCAGTTTTACGAGGGTATGTTTGGCAGCATGAGTGAAGGATGCTTTGTTGCGAAATAGGAAGCCAATTCGAGATTTCACTTTGGATTGGAGATGATTGATGTGAGTCTGGAAGGAGAGTTTACAGTCTAACCAGACACCCAGGTATTTGTAGTTGTCCACAAATTCTAAGTTAGAACCGTCCAGAGTAATGATGCTGGACGGGTGGGCAGGTGCAGGCAGCGATCGGTTGAAGAGCATGCATTTAGTTTTACTTGTGTTTAGGAGCAGTTGGAGACCACGGAAGGAGAGTTGAATGGCATTGAAGCTCATCTGGAGGGTTGTTAACACAGTGTCCAAAGAAAGGCCAGAAGTTTACAGAATGGTGTCGTCTGCGTAGAGGTGGATCAGAGATTCACCAGCAGCAAGAGCGACATCATTTATGTATACAGAGAAAAGAGTTGGCCCAAGAATTGAACCCTGTGGTACCCCCATAGAGACTGCCAGAGGTCCAGACAGTAGGCCCTCCGATTTGACACACTGAACTCTGTCAGAGAAGTAGTTGGTGAACCAGGCGACGCAATCGTTTGAGAAACCAAGGCTACTGAGTCTGCCGATGAGGATGTGGTGATTAACAGAGTCAAAAGCTTTGGCCAGGTCAATGAATACGGCAGCACAGTATTGTTTCTTATCGATGGCGGTTACGATGTTACGATGAAATCAGCCAAGACATAAAAAAAGCTGTAGACCTCCACAAGTCTGGTTCATCCTTGGGAGCAATTACCAAACGCCTGAAGGTACCACGTTCATCTGTACAAACAATAGTATGCAAGTATAAACACCATGGGACCACGCAGCCGTCATACTGCTCAGGAAGGAGACTTGTTCTGTCTCCTAGAGATGAACGTACTTTGGTGTGAAAAGTGCAAATCAATCCCAGAACAACAGCAAAGGACCTTGTGAAGATGCTGGAGGAAACAGGTACAAAAGTATCTATATCCACAGTAAAACGAGTCCTATATCGACATAACCTGAAAGGCCGCTCAGCAAGGAAGAAGCCACTGCTCCAAAACTGCCATAAAATAGCCAGACTACGGTTTGCAACTGCACATGGGGACAAAGATTGTACTTTTTGGAGAAATATCCTCTGGTCTGATGAAACAAAAATAGAGCTGTTTGAGCATAATGACCATTGTTATGTTTGGAGGGAAAAGGGGGAGGCTTGCAAGCCGAAGAACACCATCCCAACCGTGAAGCACGGGGGTGGCAGCATCATGTTGTGGGGGTGCTTTGCTGCAGGAGGGACTGGTGCACTTCACAAACTAGATGGCATCATGAGGATGGAATATTATGTGGATATATTGAAGCAACATCTCAAGACATCAGTCAGGAAGTTAAGCTTGGTTGCAAATGGGTCTTCCAAATGGACAATGACCCCAAGCATACTTCCAAAGTTGTGGCAAAATGGCTTAAGGACAACAAAGTCAAGGTATTAGAGTGGCCATCACAAAGCCCTGACCTCAATCCTATAGAATATTTGTGGGCAGAACTGAAAAAGCGTTTGCGAGCAAGGAGGCCTACAAACCTGACTCCGTTACACCAGCTCTGTCAGGAGGAATGGGCCAAAATTCACCCAACTTATTGTGGGAAGCTTGTGGAAGGCTACCTGAAAAGTTTGACCCAAGTTAAACAATTCAAAGGCAATGCTACCAAATACTAATTGAGTGTATGTGAACTTCTGACCCACTGGGAATGTGATGAAAGAAATAAAAGCTGAAATAAATCATTCTCTTTACTATTATTCTGACACTTCACATTCTTATAATAAAGTGGTGATCCTAACTGACCAAAGACAGGGCATTTTTACTAGGATTAAATGTCAGGAATTGTGAAAAAACTGAGTTTAAATGTATTTGGCTAAGGTGTATGTAAACTTCTGACTGTATCTGCTTATACTTGTTTTAGTTTTCTGAGACAACTGATTAAACATTTTACATCCCAAGAAATGAAATACATAATTGCTTAGTAAATATTTAATATTTTAAATATAAACATGTTCGAGATAGTAACCCACTTCTGTTTGCTATTCAGTTGACTTTGGCCGGGGTCCCAAATGGCACCCTGTTCCCTATGCAGTGCACTTATTTTGACCGGGGGCCAATAGGGATCTGGTCAACAGTGCGCTATGTGTAGAGAAAAGGGTGTAAATGGGACGGAGGGTGATTCAACCTGTTGATGCTGGTTTCTCCTCTAAGAGTGTTCTCTGCCTCCAAATAAAATATATCTCTCATTTATTGATTTCAATCATTAACTTATTACGTTCTCCATTTGTTTAATTTGAAAGTGCGTTTTGATATTTAAATGGGGACTATTTATTTTGTTCATGTCTCAAGGGAGTTTCCACGTGATGTCTTTGTGTGGTTTGTGTTTTAAATCATCGAGTTCATTTG
>NC_138310.1:93939983-93952483 GCF_965601325.2 Salmo salar
AATCCCTCTAAATAAAGAGTTATTTATTGGCAGATAGGTACAGTTTTTATGGAGTGTTTCACAGTGAAACACTGTAAGATGGCGCCGGAGAAGAAGCCTGGCTTTTTACGTGTTCCTAACCAATTGTGTTTTTTTTGTTCGTTTCTTTGCGTTGTTTGTAACTTATTTTATTTTTAACTTATTTTGTACATAATGTTGCTGCTACCGTCTCTTATGAGCGAAAATAACGGAACTGGCAGAATCCTTTTTTTTTCTTTTAACGAGTCCGACGAGCCCGACGTGAATGACATACTGCTTTCCCGGGAACAGGCCCAGATCCCCGTCAATTTGCGTGAAAAGAAGGCGGAGAAAAAGGGGCCAGAGGCCTTCTGAGAAGTCGTAGGCGATCGAATAAACCCCCACTGACTTTCATTCTGCGAGCAAACGTGCAATCTTTGGAAAATAAAATCGATGACCTACGTGGAAGATTAAACTATCAACGGGACATTCAAAACTGTAAAATCTTATGCTTCACGGAGTCGTGGCTGAACGACGACATTACCAACATGCAGCTGGCTGGTTATACGCTGTACCGGCAGGATAGAACAGCGCCGTCTGGTGAAACAAGGGGCGGCGGACTATGTATTTTAGTAAATAACAGCTGGTGCACGAAATCTAAGGAGGTCTCGAGGTTTTGCTCGACTGAGGTAGAGTATCTCATGATAAGCTGTAGACCACACTATCTACCTAGAGTGTTTTCATCTGTATTTTTCATAGCTGTCGATTTACCACCACAGACGAATGCTGGCACTAAGACCGCACTCAATGAGCTGTATTCCGCCATTAGCAAACAGGAAACCGCTCACCAAGAGGCAGCGCTCCTAGTGACGGGGGCTTTATCAGCATGTTAAATGTGCAACCAGAGGGAAAAAAAAAACTCTGGACCATCTTTACTCCACACACAGAGATGCATACAAAGTTCTCCCTCGCCCTCCATTTGGCAAATCTGACCATAATTCTATCCTCCTGATTCCTACTTACAAGCTAAAATTAAGGCAGGAAGCACCAGTGACTCGGTCTATAAAAAAGTGGTCAGATGAAGCAGATGCTAAACTACAGACTGTTTTTCTATCACAGGCTGGAATATGTTCCGGGATTCTTCCGATGGCTGATGAGGAGTACACCACATCAGTCACTGGCTTCATCAATAAGTGCATCGACGACGTCGTCCCCACAGTGAGCGTATGTACATACCCCAACCAGAAGCCATGGATCACAGGCAACATCCGGACTGAGCTAAAGGGTAGAGCTGCCGCTTTCAAGGAGCGGGACTCTTACCCGGAAGCTTATAAGAAATCCCACTATGCCCTCCGACGAAGCGTCAAACAGGCAAAGCATCAATACAGGACTAAGATTGAATCGTACTACACCGGTTCTGATGCTCGTCGGATGTGGCAGGGCTTGCAAACTATTACAGACTACAAAGGGAAGCACAGCCGAAAGCTGCCCAGTGACACGAGCCCACCAGATGAGCTAAGTAACTTCTATGCTCACTTCAAGGCAAATAACACTGAAACATGCATGAGAGCATCAGCTTTTCCGGAAGACTGTGTGATCACGCTCTCTGCAGCAGATGTGAGTAAGACCTTTAAACAGGTCAACATTCACAAGGCCGCAGGGCCAGACGGATTACCAGGATGTGTACTGCGAGCATGCGCTGACCAACTAGCAAGTGTCTTAACTGACATTTCCAGCCTCTCTCTGTCTGAGTCTGTAATAATAAAACATGTTTCAAGCAGACCACCATCGTCCCTGTGCCCAAGAACACCAAGGTAACCTGCCTAAATGACTACCGACCCGTAGCACTCACGTCTGTAGCCATGAAGTGCTTTGAAAGGCTGGTCATGGCTCACATCAACACCATTATCCCAGAAACCCTAGACCCACTCCAATTTGCCCTAACAGATCCACGGATGATGCAATCTCTATTGCGCAAATCACTGCCCTTTCCCACCTGGACAAAATGAACACCTATGTGAGAATGCTGTTCATTGACTACAGCTCAGCGTTCAACACCATAGTACCCTCAAAGCTCATCACTAAGCTAAGGATCCTGGGACTAAACACCTCCCTCTGCAACTGTATCCTGGACATCCTGACGGGTCGCCCCCAGGTGGTGAGGGTAGGTAACAACACATCCGCCACACTGATCCTCACTCATGACTGCACGGCCAGGCACGACTCCAACACCATGACACAACCGTTGTAGGCCTGATCACCGACAACGACGAGACATCCTATTGGCAGGAGGTCAGAGACCTGGCCATGTGGTGCCAGGACAACAACCTCACCCTCAACGTGATCAAGACAAAGGAGATGATTGTGGACAACAGGAATAAGAGGACCGAGCACGCCCCCATTCTCATGGACGGGGCTGCAGTGGAGCAGGTTGAGAGCTTCAAGTTCCTTGGTGTTCACATTACCAACAAACTAACATGGTCCAAGCACACCAAGACAGTTGTGAAGAGGACACGACAAAGCCTATTCCCCCTCAGGAAACAAAAAAGACTTGGCATGGGTCCTCAGATCCTCAAAAGGTTCTACAGAGGGTAGTGCGAACGGCCCAGTACATAATTGGGGCTAAGCTTCCTGCCATCCAGGACCTCTACACCAGGCAGTGTCAGAGGAAGACCCTAAAGATTGTCAGACTCCAGCCACCCCAGTCATGGACTGTCCTCTCTGTTACCGCACGGCAAGCGGTACCGGAGCACCAAGTCTTGGTTCAAGAGGTTTCTAAACAGCTTCTACCACCAAGCCATAAGACTACTGAACATCTAATCAAATGGCTACCCAGACTGCTGCCACTCTCTGTTTATCATCTATGCACAGTCACTTTAATGTACCTACATGTACATATTACCTCAATTGGGCCGACCAACCAGTGCTCCCGCACATTGGCTAACCGGTGCCCCCGCATATTGACTCTGTACCGGTACCCCCCTGTATATAGTCTCATAAGTAAGCATTTCACTGTAAGGTCTACTACACCTGTTGTATTCAGCATTTCACTGTAAGGTCTACTACACCTGTTGTATTCAGCATTTCACTGTAAGGTCTACTACACCTGTTGTATTCAGCATTTCACTGTAAGGTCTACTACACCTGTTGTATTCAGCATTTCACTGTAAGGTCTACTACACCTGTTGTATTCAGCATTTCACTGTAAGGTCTACTACACCTGTTGTATTCAGCATTTCACTGTGAGGTCTACTACACCTGTTGTATTCAGCATTTCACTGTGAGGTCTACTACACCTGTTGTATTCAGCATTTCACTGTAAGGTCTACTACACCTGTTGTATTCAGCATTTCACTGTACGGTCTACTACACCTGTTGTATTCAGCATTTCACTGTAAGGTCTACCTACACCTGTTGTATTCAGCATTTCACTGTAAGGTCTACTACACCTGTTGTATTCAGCATTTCACTGTAAGGTCTACTACACCTGTTGTATTCAGCATTTCACTGTACGGTCTACTACACCTGTTGTATTCAGCATTTCACTGTAAGGTCTACTACACCTGTTGTATTCAGCATTTCACTGTGAGGTCTACTACACCTGTTGTATTCAGCATTTCACTGTAAGGTCTACTACACCTGTTGTATTCAGCATTTCACTGTGAGGTCTACTACACCTGTTGTATTCAGCATTTCACTGTGAGGCCTACTACACCTGTTGTATTCAGCATTTCACTGTAAGGTCTACTACACCTGTTGTATTCAGCATTTCACTGTACGGTCTACTACACCTGTTGTATTCAGCATTTCACTGTGAGGTCTACTACACCTGTTGTATTCAGCATTTCACTGTAAGGTCTACTACACCTGTTGTATTCAGCATTTCACTGTGAGGTCTACTACACCTGTTGTATTCAGCATTTCACTGTGAGGTCTACTACACCTGTTGTATTCAGCATTTCACTGTAAGGTCTACCTACACCTGTTGTATTCAGCATTTCACTGTAAGGTCTACTACACCTGTTGTATTCAGCATTTCACTGTAAGGTCTACTACACCTGTTGTATTCAGCATTTCACTGTACGGTCTACTACACCTGTTGTATTCAGCATTTCACTGTAAGGTCTACTACACCTGTTGTATTCAGCATTTCACTGTGAGGTCTACTACACCTGTTGTATTCAGCATTTCACTGTAAGGTCTACTACACCTGTTGTATTCAGCATTTCACTGTGAGGTCTACTACACCTGTTGTATTCAGCATTTCACTGTACGGTCTACTACACCTGTTGTATTCAGCATTTCACTGTAAGGTCTACTACACCTGTTGTATTCAGCATTTCACTGTGAGGTCTACTACACCTGTTGTATTCAGCATTTCACTGTGAGGTCTACTACACCTGTTGTATTCAGCATTTCACTGTGAGGTCTACTACACCTGTTGTATTCAGCATTTCACTGTGAGGTCTACTACACCTGTTGTATTCAGCATTTCACTGTACGGTCTACTACACCTGTTGTATTCAGCATTTCACTGTGAGGTCTACTACACCTGTTGTATTCAGCATTTCACTGTAAGGTCTACTACACCTGTTGTATTCAGCATTTCACTGTGAGGTCTACTACACCTGTTGTATTCAGCATTTCACTGTGAGGTCTACTACACCTGTTGTATTCAGCATTTCACTGTGAGGTCTACTACACCTGTTGTATTCAGCATTTCACTGTGAGGTCTACTACACCTGTTGTATTCAGCATTTCACTGTACGGTCTACTACACCTGTTGTATTCAGCATTTCACTGTGAGGTCTACTACACCTGTTGTATTCAGCATTTCACTGTAAGGTCTACTACACCTGTTGTATTCAGCATTTCACTGTGAGGTCTACTACACCTGTTGTATTCAGCATTTCACTGTGAGGTCTACTACACCTGTTGTATTCAGCATTTCACTGTGAGGTCTACTACACCTGTTGTATTCAGCATTTCACTGTGAGGTCTACACCTGTTGTATTCAGCATTTCACTGTGAGGTCTACTACACCTGTTGTATTCAGCATTTCACTGTGAGGTCTACTACACCTGTTGTATTCAGCATTTCACTGTAAGGTCTACTACACCTGTTGTATTCAGCATTTCACTGTAAGGTCTACTACACCTGTTGTATTCAGCATTTCACTGTGAGGTCTACACCTGTTGTATTCAGCATTTCACTGTGAGGTCTACTACACCTGTTGTATTCAGCATTTCACTGTGAGGTCTACTACACCTGTTGTATTCAGCATTTCACTGTGAGGTCTACTATCGTGTTCATCAAACTGTGCCTTCCAGTGTTATTTCACCCAGTCATAATAAATACTTCCCTGTTAGTTTAGTTTTAACTGAATAAGCCAATCACTCAGCAAACAAAAATTGTTTGTAACTACACTAACAGCATTTCTCATGGACAACCAATAGGATTGTATCCCAAATGGCACCCTATTTCCTATAGAGTGCACTACTTTTGACCAGGGCCCTATAGGGAACAATATGATATTTAGATGGTTTGTTTCAGGGAAATGTGATGATGGGTAATGGAGTCACAGTGTTGTGTTTGAGACATAGTTTTCCCACTGCTCTTGGCTGTGTTCAGGTGTGTGTGTGTGTGTGTGTGTGTGGATGCTTTCTGCCAGCATTGGTCAACTCAGGCCACATTTGGAATGTCAGAATTGAGTAACGCTTTCCTCTCATTTTATTTCCTCTCTTAAGTTGATTATGTGCTGCTTTCTAGCTGCCTTCTAGCTACCTTCTAGCTACCTTCTAGCTACCTTCCAGCTACCTTCCAGCTACCTTCTAGCTACCTTCCAGCTACCTTCTAGCTACCTTCTAGCTACCTTCCAGCTACCTTCCAGCTACCTTCTAGCTACCTTCCAGCTACCTTCCAGCTACCTTCTAGCTACCTTCTAGCTACCTTCCAGCTACCTTCTAGCTACCTTCCAGCAGCTACCTTCTAGCTACCTTCTAGCTACCTTCCAGCTACCTTCCAGCTACCTTCTAGCTACCTTCCAGCTACCTTCTAGCTACCTTCTAGCTACCTTCCAGCTACCTTCCAGCTACCTTCTAGCTACCTTCCAGCTACCTTCTAGCTACCTTCTAGCTACCTTCTAGCTACCTTCCAGCTACCTTCTAGCTACCTTCTAGCTACCTTCTAGCTACCTTCTAGCTACCTTCCAGCTACCTTCCAGCTACCTTCTAGCTACCTTCCAGCTACCTTCTAGCTACCTTCTAGCTACCTTCCAGCTACCTTCTAGCTACCTTCTAGCTACCTTCTAGCTACCTTCTGGCTACCTTCTGGCTGCCTTCTGGCTGCCTTCTAGCTACCTTCTGGCTGCCTTCCAGCTACCTTCTAGCTACCTTCTAGCTGCCTTCCAACTGCTTTCTAGCTACCTTCTAGCTGCCTTCCAGCTACTGTCTAGCTGCCTTCCAGCTACCTTCCAGCTACCTTCCAGCTACCTTCTGGCTGCCTTCTTTTTGCTGCTCTCTAACTACCCTCTAGCTGCTTTCTGACTGAAGTGAAAAACCTAGTCAAACATACCAGTAGTCAGGGATGTACGTGTAAAAACAGCTACGACCTCTTGTAGTTCACGCTAATAATGTTTTATTACTCTGTTTTACAGAATGTGGATTTTCTGGGTATAGTCCTGGCAAAAGATCAATGACAACAAGGCTTTATACATTGATACATTGGTGTAATTAACGATATGCTCAAGGCAGAAAAATGAACAAGTATTGCTCTTTTAGTAGAGTTGTTTAACCACTTAGTTTCATGGTTGAACACAGATGTGGCATGCTAAAGAACATTCACTCTTTTTTAACTTTGTGTGAGTGTATATATTTAGAGGGAGTGACAGAGACTGACTAGGGGAGTAAAGTTGACCTTTCAACCAGAAGGCTCATCCAAACTATGGTGTGTGGCTTTATTAGATCAGTTAATCACAGCAGATGTGTTTTATCTCCCTCTCTTCCTCCCCCTCTCTCCCTCTCTTCCTCTCTCTCTCTCCCTCTCTCCCTCTCTCTCTCCCTCTCTTTCTACCTCCTCTCTCTTCTCTCCCTCTCTTTCTACCTCCTCTTTCTCTCCTCTCTCTTCTCTCCCTCTCTCCCTCTCTTTCTACCTCCTCTCTCTTCTCTCCCTCTCTTTCTACCTCCTCTCTCTTCTCTCCCTCTCTTTCTACCTCCTCTCTCTTCTCTCCCTCTCTTTCTACCTCCTCTCTCTCTCCTCTCTCTCCCTCTCTCTCTCCCTCTTCTCTCCCTCTCTTTCTACCTCCTCTCTCTCTCTCCTCTCTCTTCTCTCCCTCTCTTTCTACCTTCTCTCTCTTCTCTCCCTCTCTTTCTGCCTCCTCTCTCTCTCCATCCCTCTCTTTCTACCTCCTCTCTCTCCTCTCTCTTCTCTCCCTCTCTTTCTACCTCCTCTCTCTCTCTCCCTCCCTCTCTTTCTACCTCCTCTCTCTCTCTCCTCTCCCTCTCTTTCTCTCTCTCAGCTAAGAGAGAGTGGATGCGGCATCAGGCATCATCATTAGGCCAGCATTAATTAACACACACACACACACACACACACACACACACACACACACACACACACACACGCACGCATTTAGGCCAATATTAACACACACACATTTAGGCCAATATTAACCCCTCAGCCTGGCTTTCCCACGAGACACTAAATGGATCCTCATGTCAGTGGGTAAACCAGAATAACAACCATGCTATCAGTACCACTTCACTGTCTGGAATTACACCACATTATGGTGTTGGTCTGCTGGGGCCAAATAGATGCTTCATCATCTGTCGAGAGGGAAGAGGACTACAAATACTGTTTGTGGAGGAACATAAAATGATTTTTTTAGCTTGCTTGTAATTGTTGTATTGGTAGTGGATATAAAGTAGTAGTAGTAGTAGTGATAGTAGTAATAGTAGTAGTAGTAGCAGCAGTAATTATTATTATTATTAGTAGTAGTAGTAGTAGTAGTAGTAGTAGTAGTAGTAGTAGTAGCGGTGGTGGTAGTAGTAGTAGTAGCAACAGTAGTAGTAGTAGTAGCAACAGTAGTAGTAGCAACAGTAGTAGTAGCAACAGTAGTAGTAGTAGTAGTAGCGGCGGTGGTGGTGGTGGTAGCAGTAGTAGTAGCAGCAGTAGTAGTAGCAGTAGTAGCAGCAGTATTAGTCGTAGCAGCAGCAGTAGTAGTAGTAGTAGTGGCGCCGACAGAGGTGGTTGCCTCGCTTCGAGTCCTTAGGAAACAATTGGTTTCCGGGTTTCTCCATGCATCGTGCCGACAGAGATAAACTCCTCTCTGGGAAGAGAAAGGGCGGGGGTGTATGCTTCATGATTAACAGCTCATGGTGTAATCATAACAACATACAGGAACTCAAGTCATTCTGCTCACCCAACCTAGAATTCCTCACCCGACCTAGAATTCCTCACCCGACCTAGAATTCCTCATCCGACCTAGAATTCCTCACCCGACCTAGAATTCCTCACCCGACCTAGAAATCCTCACCCGACCTAGAATTCCTCACCCGACCTAGGATTCTCATCAGTTATCGTCACAGCTGTGTACATTCCGCCTCAAGCAGACACCAAGACGGGCCTCAAGGAACTCAACTGGACTCTATGTAAACTGGAAACCATATATCCCGAGGCTGCATTTATTGTAGCAGAGGGATTTTAACAAAGCAAATTTGAGAACAAGGCTAAATTCTATTAGCATATTGATAGCACTACGCACGTGGGTAATACACTCGATCACTGCTACTCGAACTTTCGCGATGCATACAAAGCCCTCCCCCGCCATCCCTTCGGCAAGTCCGACCACGACTCCATTTTGCTCTTACCGTCTTATAGGCAGAAACTCAAACGGGATGTTGTTGTCCTGGCACCAGACTGGCAGTTCTCTGACCTCCTCCTTATAGGCTGTCTCATCGTTGTCGGTGATCAGACCTACCACTGTTGTGTCGTCAGCAAACTTAATGATGGTGTTGGAGTTGTGTTTGGCTACACAGTCGTGGGTGAACAGGGAGTACAGGAGTGGACTAAGTACACACCCCTGAGGGGCCCCGTGTTAAGGATCAGCGTGGCAGACATGTTGTTGCCTTCTCTTACCACCTGGGGGCGGCCCGTCAGGAAGTCCAGGATCCAGTTGCAGAGGGAGGTGTTTAGTCCCAGGATCCTTAGCTTAGTGATGAGCTTCGTGGGCACTATGGTGTTGAACGCTGAGCTGTAGTCAATGAACAGCATTCTCACATAGGTGTTCCTTTTGTCCAGGTGAGAAAGGGCAGTGTGTAGTGCAATTGAGATTGCATCATCTGTGGATCTGTTGGGACGGTATGCGAATAAGAGTGGGTCTAGAGTATCCGGGAGAATGCTGTTGATGTGAGTCATGACCAGCCTTTCAAAGCACTTCATGGCTACGGACATCAGTGCCACGGGCCGGTAATCATTTAAGCAGGTTACCGTAGTGTTCTTGGGCACAGGGACTATGGTGGTCTGCTTGAAACATGTAGGTATTACAGACTCGGTGAGGGAGAGGTTGAAATGTCAGTGAAAATACTTGCCAGTTGGTTCGCGAATGCTTTGAGTTCACGTCCTGGTAATCCGTCTGGCCCAGCGGCTTTGTGACTGTTGACCTGTTTAAAGGTTTTGTTCACATCGGCTACCGTTATCAAACAGTCATCCAGAACAGCTGGTGTTCTCATGCATAAGCAGTGTAGTTATTTCCTCCGCAAGGCAATAAAAACAAAATGTCGGTACAGGGACAAAGTGGAGTTGCAATTCAATAGCTCAGACACGAGACATATGTGCCAGGGTATACAGGAAATCACAGATTACAAAAAGAAAACCAGCCACGTCACAGACACCAACGTCATGCTTCCAGACAAACTAAACACCTTTGCCCGATTTGAGGATAATACAGTGCCACCGTCACGACCCACTAACAAGGACTGCGCCCCTCTCCTTCTCCGTGGCCGACGTGAGTAAAACATTTAAACGTGTCAACCCTCCCTCCCAAGACCAGACGGCATCCCTAGCCGCGTCCTCAGAGCATGCGCTGACCAGTTCGTTGTTTACAGACATATTCAAATCAAATCAAATGTATTTATATAGCCCTTCTTACGTCAGCTGATATCTCAAAGTGCTGTACAGAAACCCAGCCTAAAACCCCCAACAGGAATCAATGCAGGTGTAGAAGCACAGTGGCTAGGTAAAACTCCCTAGAAAGGCCAAAACCTAGGAAGAAACCTAGAGAGGAACCAGGCTATGAGGCAATCGCTCCCTATCCCAGTCTGCTGTCCCCACATGCTTCAAGATGGCCACCATTGTTCTTGTACCCAAGATGGCAAAGATAACTGAACTAAATGACTACCGCCCCGTAGCACTCACTTCTGTCATCATGAAGTGCTTTGAGAGACTAGTCAAGGATCATATCACCTCTACCTTACTGGCCACCCTAGACCCACTTCAGTTTGCATACCGCCCCAATAGGTCCACAGACATTGCAATCTCCATCACACTGCACACTGCCCTATCCCATCTGGACAAGAGGAATACCTATATAAGAATGCTGTTCATTGACTACAGCTCAGCATTCAACACCATAGTGCCCTCCAAGCTCATCATCAAGCTGGAGGCACTCGGTCTCAACCCCGCCCTGTGCAATTGGGTCCTGGACTTTCAGACGGGCCGCCCCCAGGTGGTGAAGGTAGGAAACAACATCTCCACTTCGCTGACCCTCAACACTGGGGCCCCACAAGGGTGCGTGCTCAGCCCCCTCTTGTACTCCCTGTTTACCCATGACTGCATGGCCATGCATGCATCCAACTCAATCATCAAGTTTGCAGACGACACAACAGTAGAAGGCTTGATTACCAACAACGACGAGACAGCCTACAGGGAGGAAGTGAGGGCACTTGGAGTGTGGTGTCAGGAAAACAACCTCACGCTCAACGTCAATACAACAAAGGAGATGATCGTGGACTTCAGGAAACAGCAGAGGGAGCAACCCCCATCCACATCGATGGGACAGTAGTGGAGAAGGTGGAACGTTTTAAGTTCCTCGGCGTACACATCACGGACAAACTGAAATGGTCCACCAACACAGACAGTGTGGTGAAGATGGCTCTTCAACCTCAGGAGGCTGAAGAACTTTGGCTTGTCACCCAAAACCCTGACAAACTTTTACAGATGATTTTACAGATGCACAATTGAGAGCATCCTATCAGGTTGCATCCTGTCAGATTTCATAGGAAGGCCAACAAGATCATCAAGGACAACAACCACCCGAGCCACTGCCTGTTCACCCCGCTACCATCCAGAAGGCGAGGTCAGTACAGGTGCATCAAAGCTGAGAAACCAGAGAGACTGAAAAACAACTTCTATCTCAAGGCCGTCAGACTGCTAAACAGCAATCACTAACTCAGAGAGGCTGCTGCCTACATTGAGGCCCAATCACTGGCCACTTTAATAAATGGATCACTAGTCACTTTAAACAATTCCACTTTAATAATGTTTACGTATTTTACATTATTCATATCATATATACTGTATAGTATACCATCTATTGCACCTTGCCTATGCTGCTCGACCATCGCTCATCCATATATTTATATGTACATATTCTCATTCACCCCCTTAGATGTGTGTGTATTAGGTAGTTGTTGGGAAATTGTTAGATTATTGTTAGATATTACTGCACTGTCGGAACTAGTTGCACAAGCATTTCGCTAAACTCGCATTAACATCTGCTAACCATGTGTATGTGACCGATAAAATTGTATTAGATTTAGTGATTTGATTTAGTAGTAGTAGTGGTAGCAGTGGTAGTAGTAGCAGTAGTAGTAGTAGAAGCAGTAGTAGTGGTAGTAGTAGTAGTAGTAGTAGAAGCAGTAGTAGTGGTAGTAGTAGTAGTAGTAGTAGCAGTAGTGGTAGTAGTAGTAGTAGTAGTAGTAGTAGTAGTAGTAGAAGTAGAAGCAGTAGTAGTGGTAGTAGTAGTAGTAGTAGTAGCAGTAGTGGTAGTAGTAGTAGTAGCAGTAGTAGTAGTAGTAGTAGTAGTAGTAGTAGTAGTAGAAGTAGAAGCAGTAGTAGTAGTAGTAGTAGTAGTAGTAGTAGTAGTAGTAGTAGTGGTAGTAGTAGTAGTAGTAGTAGTAGTAGAAGCAGTAGTAGTGGTAGTAGTAGTAGTAGTAGTAGCAGTAGTGGTAGTAGTAGTAGTAGCAGTAGTAGTAGTAGTAGTAGTAGTAGTAGTAGTAGTAGTAGTAGTAGTAGCAGTAGTAGTGGTAGAAGGGGTTAGAATGTTATAGTAGTAGTAGTAGTAGAAGCAGTAGTAGTGGTAGTAGTAGTAGTAGCAGTAGTAGTAGTAGTAGTAATAGTGGTAGTAGTAGTAGTAGCAGTAGTAGTAGTAGTAGTAGTAGTAGTAGTAGTAGCAGTAGTAGTAGTAGTAGTAGTAGTGGTAGTAGTAGTAGTAGTAGTGGTAGTAG
>NC_138310.1:93957483-93979983 GCF_965601325.2 Salmo salar
GTAATTTTGTATTGGAGATGCTTAATGTGAGTGTAGAAGGAGTGTTTACAGTCTAACCAGACACCCAGGTATTTGTAGTTGTCCACGTATTCTAAGTCAGAGCCATCCAGAGTAGTGATGCTGGACGGGCGGGCAGGTGCGGGCTATGATCGGTTGAAGAGCATGTATTTAGCTTTACTTGCGTTCAAGAGCAGTTGGATGCCATGGAGAGTGTCTCCCCTTTGAAGAGGGGGATGACCGCGGCAGCTTTCCAATCTTTGGGAATCTCAGACGATACGAAAGAGAGGTTGGACAGGCTAATAATAGGGGTTGCAACAATTTCAGCAGATAATTTTTGAAATTATGGGTGAAGGAGTGAAGGAGAAACGGTGGGGGCTTTGGCGGGTTGCTGTGGAGGGTGCCGGGCAGTTGACCGGGGTAGGGGTAGCCAGGTGGAAAGCATGGCCAGCCATAGAGAAATCCTTATTGAAATTCTCAATTATAGTGGATTTGTCAGTGGTAACAGTGTTTCCTAGCCTCAGAGCAGTGGGCAGCTGGGAGGAGGTGCTCTTATTCTCCATGGACTTTAGAGTGTCCCAGAACTTTTTTGAGTTAGTACTACAGGATGCTAATTTCTGTTTGAAAAAGCTAGCCTTAGCTTTTCTAACTGCCTGTGTATATTTGTTCCTAACTTCCCTGAAAAGTTGCATATCACGGGGACTATTCGATGCTAATGCAGAACACCACAGGATGTTTTTGTGCTGGTCAAGGGCAGATGGGTCTGGAGTGAACCAAGGACTATATCTATTCCTTGTTCTAGATTTTTTGAGTGGGGCATGCTTATTTAAGATGGTGAGGAAGGCACTTTTAAAGAATAGCCAGGCATCATCTACTGACGGGATGAGGTCAATGTCATTCCAGGATACCCGGGCCATGTCAATTAGAAAGGCCTGCTGGCTGAAGTGTTTTAGGGAGCGTTTGACAGTGATGAGGGGTGGTCGTTTGACCGCAGACCCATTACAGATGCAGGCAATGAGGCAGTGATAGCTGAGATCTTGATTGAAAACAGCAGAGGTGTATTTGGAGGGCGAGTTAGTTAGGATGACATCTGAGGGTTCCCGTGTTTACGGATTTAGGGTTGTACCTGGTAGGTTCATTGAAAGTTTGTGTGAGATTGAGGGCATCAAGCTTAGATTGTAGGATAGCCGGGGTCTTAAGCATGTCCCAGTTTAGGTCACCTAGTAGCACGAGCTCAGAAGATAGATGGGGGGGCAATCAATTCACATATGGTGTCTAGGGAGGTCTATTGCAAGTGGCAACAGTGAGAGACTTGTTTCTGGAAAGGTGAATTTTTAGAAGTAGAAGCTCGAATTGTTTGGGTACAGACTTGGATAGTAATACAGAACTCTGCAGGCTATCTTTGCAGTAGATTGCAACACCGCCCCCTTTGGCAGTTCTATCTTGGCGGAAAATGTTATAGTTAGCGATGGAGATATCAGGGTTTTTGGTGGTTTTCCTAAGCCAGGATTCAGACACGGCTAAGACATCCGGGTTGGCAGAGTGTGCTGAAGCAGTGAGTAAAACAAACTTAGGGAGTAGGCTTCTAATGTTAACATGCATGAAACCAAGGCTTTAACGGTTACAGAAGTCAACAAATGAGAGCACCTGGGGAGTGGGAGTGGAGCTAGGCACTGCAGGGCCTGGATTAACCTCTACATCACCAGAGGAACAGAGGAGAAGTAGGATAAGGGTACGGCTAAAGGCTATACGAACTGGCCGTCTAGCACGTTCGGAACAGATAGTAAAAGGAGCAGGATTCTGTGCACGATAGCATAGATTCAAGGCGTAGTGTACAGACAATGGTAAGGTAGGATGTGAGTACATTGGAGGTAAACCTAGCCATTGAGTAATGATGAGAGAGCTATAGTCTCTAGAGACGTTTAAACCAGGTGATGTCATCGCGTATGTAGGAGGTGGAACCACATGGTCGGTTAAGGCATATTGAGCAGGGCTAGAGGCTCTACAGTGAAATAAGACAGTAATCACTAACCAGGACAGTAATGGACGAGGCATATTGATATTAGAATCGAACCCACAACCCTAGCCAAGTGAACATATGGGTCCAGTCAGTGGTTGGGCTGACTGGGGACACGGCGATTCAGACAGTTAGCAGGCCAATGCTAACAAGCTAACAGTTAGTAGGCCGGGGCTAAACAAGCTAGCAGTTAGCAGACTGGGGCTGGCAAGCTAGCAGTTAGCAGACCGGGGCTAGCAGTTAGCAGTTCGCAGACCGGGGCTAGCAGTTAGCAGTTCGCAGACCGGGGCAAGCAAGCTAGCAGTTAACAGACCGGGGCTAGCAAGTTAGCCTTTGGGGGACGTCGCGATGGGGGTAAGTCTGTTTTTGCCTCTTCGTGCGGTGACATCGATAGACCAGTCGTGGAATTAGTAGGGTTCCAAGTAGCTCTACATTTACATACATTTAGCAGACGCTCTTATACAGAGCGACTTACAGTAGTGAATGCATACATTTCATACATTTTATATATATATATATTTTTTCTTCGTACTGGTCCCCCGTGGGAATCAAACTCACAACCCTAGCGTTGCAAACACCATGCTCTACCAACTGAGCCACACAGGACCTAGGTAGCTAGTAGGCTGCGGTTAGCAGAATGGGCCTTCAGCGGACGTCGCACCTGAGGGGCTTGTTGGAATCCTCGGGCAGATTATGTCGGTATTCCAGTCGTAGAGGATCGGCGGGGTTCCGTGCCCCGTACCGCCAGTAGAAGGGGTCCGGATATTGTAGCCCAGGAGTGGGCTTCGGTGGTAGCACAGGAGCCCTGGCCGGGCTAGCTTCAGGCTAATTGGTGCTTACTCCGGGATGGAAACGCTAGCCAGGAGTAGTCACCCGGGATTGCGGTTAGCTAGTTGCGAAGATCCAGATGAAAATGTTCAGAGTTTGCGGTAGGAATCCGGGGATATGGGAGAAGAAAAAAAATATATGCTCTGGTTTGAGTCACGTTGTTCGAACTGGCGAGAACTTTCCGAGCTAAAGGTTAGCTGATGACCGCTAGCAATGGTTTGCTAACTGATAGCTGGTAGGTAGTTAGCTGGCTAGCTTCAGTTGAGGGATTCCAGATCCGAAGTAAATAGAAATACTTTAGAAAAAAAAAACAGACCCACGCCACATTGGGTGAGGCAGGTTGCAGGAGAGTATTTAGATGTTGAGGTTTAGGAAAATATTTTTAAAAAGATATGCGAAGAAAAAAGATGTAAAAAGATATATACAAGGGACACGACAGGACAAAGCCATCTTGGATTCTTGAATATCATGGTAGTCTAGAGGAATATCATGGTAGTCTAGAGGAATATCATGGTAGTCTAGAGGAATATCATGGTAGTCTAGAGGAATATCATGGTAGTTTAGAGGAATATCATGGTAGTTTAGAGGAATGTCATGGTAGTTTAGAGGAATATCATGGTAGTCTAGAGGAATATCATGGTAGTTTAGAGGAATATCATGGTAGTCTAGAGGAATATCATGGTAGTTTAGAGGAATGTCATGGTAGTTTAGAGGAATATCATGTTAGTCTAGAGGAATGTCATGGTAGTCTAGATGAATATCATGGTAGTCTAGAGGAATATCATGTTAGTCTAGAGGAATATCATGGTAGTCTAGAGGAATGTCTATAGCACCTCAAGTTAAGTGGTGGAAAATCTTTTATTTTTATTTTTTATTGAATCCCCAATGGCTTCATGTCAGCTAGGCCAGGAAACAAATAGTTCCATGCTGAAAGGCTATTTCAATGTGAAGCACAATGTCATGGCTCTCTATGCCACTGCCTTTTAAGGCACACTCGGAGTGTATCCCAAATGGCACCCTATTCCCTATTAAGTGCATTACTTTTGACCAGGGTTCTGGACAAATGTAGTGCACTATATAGGGATCCAGGTGTGATTTGCTTCCTTAATTAATATGAAACCAATCAGCATTATTCTGTATGAAATAATCATTCAAATGTAACCTGAGGTTTGTCAAAAATGACTCAAAAGTCAGAGGGTCACTATTTGGGACATCTTCAGTGCTTACTCTCACAGAGCTGCTGAAATCTGATTCCTACTTCTCCTCCCCCCTCTCATCCCCCCTCCCCCTTCTCCTCTCCTCCTCCCCCTCCCCCTCTCACCCCACCTCCCCCTCTCATCCTCCCCCCTCTCTCCTCCCACACACTCACTGTTTTACAGATTGGAAATACACTCTCTCTCTCTCTCTCTCTCTCTCTCTCTCTCTCTCTCTCTCTCTCTCTCTCTCTCTCTCTCTCTCAGGTTTTTGATGTCTCTGTTTACGAAGGAAGGTTATACTATCAGCTGAGTTGTAACCTGTTATGTTCCATTTGGGACTTTTATTCCTCTTGTTCATTCAGACTGCTACTGGTACATTCATTATGGGGGTATTTCAGACTGCTACTGGTACATTCATTATGGGGGTATTTCAGACTGCTACTGGTACATTCATTATGGGGGTATTTCAGACTGCTACTGGTACATTCATTATGGGGGTATTTCAGACTGCTACTGGTACATTCATTATGGGGGTATTTCAGACTGCTACTGGTACATTCATTATGGGGGTATTTCAGACTGCTACTGGTACATTCATTATGGGGGTATTTCAGACTGCTACTGGTACATTCATTATGGGGGTATTTCAGACTGCTACTGGTACATTCATTATGGGGGTATTTCAGACTGCTACTGGTACATTCATTATGGGGGTATTTCAGACTGCTACTGGTACATTCATTATGGGGGTATTTCAGACTGCTACTGGTACATTCATTATGGGGGTATTTCAGACTGCTACTGGTACATTCATTATGGGGGTATTTCAGACTGCTACTGGTACATTCATTATGGGGGTATTTCAGACTGCTACTGGTACATTCATTATGGGGGTATTTCAGACTGCTACTGGTACATTCATTATGGGGGTATTTCAGACTGCTACTGGTACATTCATTATGGGGGTATTTCAGACTGCTACTGGTACATTCATTATGGGGGTATTTCAGACTGCTACTGGTACATTCATTATGGGGGTATTTCAGACTGCTACTGGTACATTCATTATGGGGGTATTTCAGACTGCTACTGGTACATTCATTATGGGGGTATTTCAGACTGCTACTGGTACATTCATTATGGGGGTATTTCAGACTGCTACTGGTACATTCATTATGGGGGTATTTCAGACTGCTACTGGTACATTCATTATGGGGGTATTTCAGACTGCTACTGGTACATTCATTATGGGGGTATTTCAGACTGCTACTGGTACATTCATTATGGGGGTATTTAAGAAGCAATGGAGAGGCTTTGTGTGTTTAATCCCAGCAATAAGCACATCTCTCTTCAACATATCTACTTTACTGCTAATTCTCTAGGCGCAGTCATAATCACAGATAATTATACTTGCGTTTACATATTTTCACATGCCATTAAAGGGTTTTTAAGGATACATTTTCCACCAAGTAGTTATACCTCTCCCTCCCTCTTTCATCCGCTCCCCTCCTCCTCCTCCCTCCCTCCCTCCCCCTTTCATCCGCTCCCCTCCTCCTCCCTCCCTCCCTCCCTCCCTCCCCCTTTCATCCGCTCCCCTCCTCCCTCCCTCCCTCCCTCCCTCCCTCCCTCCCTCCCTCCCTCCCTCCCTCCCTCCCTCCCTCCCTCCCTCCCTTTAATCCGCTCCCCACCACTCCTCTCCCCTCTCCTCTCTCTCCCTCCCTCCCCCTTCCCTCCTCCCCCCCCTCCCTCCCTCCCTCCCTCCCTCCGCTCCTCCCCCTTCCCTCCTCCCCCCTCTCCTCTCCTCTCCCTTCCCCCCCCTCTCGCCCTCCCTCCCTGCCTCCCTCCCTCCCCCCCTCCTCTCCCTTCCCCCCCTCTCTCCCTCCCTCCCTCCCTCCCTCCCTCCCCCTTTCCTCCGCTCCTCCCCCTTCCCTCCCTCCCCCCCTCCCCCTTTCCTCCGCTCCTCCCCCTTCCCTCCCTCCCCCCCTCCCCCTTTCCTCCGCTCCTCCCCCTTCCCTCCCTCCCCCTTTCCTCCTCTCCTCTCCCTTCCCCCCCTCTCGCCCTCCCTCCCTCCGCTCCCTTCCACCCCTCCCCTCTCCTCTGCCCTCCTCTCCTGTCCTCTGTCTCTCTAGCTATCCCTGATGTGTCTATGTGAGGGGACAGCGGTGCCACATGGTCACAGTGATTTCATGTGACACCCGGTCGTTGTGATGTTGGCCGTCTCCTGTGGCTCTGTCCTGGCATTGGCTAGCTGGTGCTGCAGACAGACAGACAGACAGACAGACAGACAGACAGACAGACAGACAGACAGACAGACAGACAGACAGACAGACAGACAGGGTTTCTCTCCGCTTGTCCAACACGTGTCCCTTGTCTGACTTCCCTGCCACCTCCTGTCTGAGTAGTAAGTAGCCTTGTCCGAGACAGAACTGCCCAAGCTGTGTGATGCAGCTTGATGTACAAATACACTGGACAAGTCAAATAAAATGTTATTTGTCACATACACATGGTCAGCAGATGTTAATGCAAGTGTAGCGAAATGCTTGTGCTTCTACTTCCAACAGTGCAGTAATATCTAACAAGTAATCTAAAATTCCTAAACAACTACCTAATACACACAAATCTGAAGGGGTGAATGGGAATATGTACATATAAGTATGGATGAGCGATGGCCGAGCGGCATAGAGAAGGTGCAGTAGATATATACATGTGGTATATATATATATATATATATATATATATATATATATATATATATATATATATATATATATATATATATATATATATATATATATATATATATATATATATATATAACATGTATATATCTACTGCACCTTCTCTATATATATATATATAATACAGTATATACATGTGATATGAGTAATGTAAGATGTGTAAACATTATTAAAGTGGCATTATTTAGAGTGACTAGTGATCCATGTATTAAAGTGACCAGTGATTGGGTCTCAGTGTAGGCAGCAGCCTCTCTGAGTTAGTGATGGCTATTTAACAGTCTGATGACCATGCTATTGGAAATCTCCCTATTTCAATCGTCCCTTCAACCTCAGTCCATTTAGGACGATGTTCCATGACTCTATAAGAGCTATTACTGCCCCCCCCCCCCGCCAAAAAAAAGCAAAGCATTGTTGTTTACCATTTTGATGATTGTTGGTGGTGATGTCTCTGCTTGAGGCAACAGGCCGTGTCAGGCTTTCCAAGACTGTTTACTCTGTTAATGTTCAGCAAACGGCACCGGTATTCAGTTCTCGGACCAACAAGCCATAAGACTGCTAAATAGTCAATTAATGGTTAACCGGACTATCTGCACTGACTCTATACACAATCACTAGACTATATATACACAATCACTAGGCTATATATACACAATCACTAGGCTATATATACACAATCACTAGACTATATATACACACTCACTAGACTATATATACACAATCACTAGACTATATATACACAATCACTAGGCTATATATACACAATCACTAGGCTATATATACACACTCACTAGACTATATATACACAATCACTAGACTATATATACACAATCACTAGGCTATATATACACACTCACTAGACTATATATACACACTCACTAGACTATATATACACAATCACTAGGCTATATATACACACTCACTAGACTATATATACACACTCACTAGACTATATATACACAATCACTAGGCTATATATACACACTCACTAGACTATATATACACAATCACTAGACTATATATACACAATCACTAGGCTATATATACACAATCACTAGGCTATATATACACACTCACTAGACTATATATACACAATCACTAGACTATATATACACAATCACTAGGCTATATATACACACTCACTAGACTATATATACACACTCACTAGACTATATATACACAATCACTAGGCTATATATACACACTCACTAGACTATATATACACACTCACTAGACTATATATACACAATCACTAGGCTATATATACACAATCACTAGACTATATATACACAATCACTAGACTATATATACACAATCACTAGACTATATATACACAATCACTAGGCTATATATACACAATCACTAGGCTATATATACACACTCACTAGACTATATATACACACTCACTAGACTATATATATATACACTCACTAGACTATATATATATACACTCACTAGACTATATATACACAATCACTAGGCTATATATACACAATCACTAGGCTATATATACACACTCACTAGACTATATATACACACTCACTAGACTATATATACACACTCACTAGACTATATATACACACTCACTAGACTATATATACACACTCACTAGACTATATATACACACTCACTAGACTATCTCGGAAGTTTACATACACTTTAGGTTGGATTCATTAAAACTCGTTTTTCAACCACTCCACAAATGTCTTGTTAACAAACTATGGTTTTGGCAAGTCGGTTAGGACATCTACTTAGTGCATGACACAAGTCATTTTTCCAACAATCAGCCAAGACCTCAGAAAAAAAAATGTGTAGAACTTCACAAGTCTGGTTCATCCTTGGGAGCAATTTCCAAACGCCTGAAGGTACCACGTTCATCTGTACAAACAATAGTATGCAAGTATAAACACCATGGGACCACGCATCCGTCATACCGCTCAGGAAGGAGACGCGTTCTGTCTCCTAGAGATGAACGTACTTTGGTGCGAAAAGTGCAAATCAATCCCAGAACAACAGCAAAGGACCTTGTGAAGATGCTGGAGGAAACCTGTACAAAAGTATCTATATCCACAGTAAAACGAGTCCTATATCGACATAACCTGAAAGGCCGCTCAGCAAGGAAGAAGCCACTGCTATAAAACCGCCATAGAAAAGCCAGACTACGGTTTGCAACTGCACATGGGGACAAAGATCGTACTTTTTGGAGAAATGTCCTCTGGTCTGATGAAACAAAAATAGAACTGTTTAGCCATAATGATCATTGTTATGTTTGGAGGAAAAAGGGGGAGGTTTGCAAGCCGATGAACAGCATCCCAACCGTGAAGCACGGGGGTGGCAGCATCATGTTGTGAGGGTGCTTTGCTGCAGGAGGGACTGGTGCACTTCACAAAATAGATGGCATCATGAGGATGGGAAATTATGTGGATATATTGAAGCAACATCTCAAGACATCAGTCAGGAAGTTAAAGCTTGGTCGCAAATGGGTCTTCCAAATGGACAATGACCCCAAGCATACTTCCAAAGTTGTGGCAAAATGGCTTAAGGACAACAAAGTCAAGGTATTAGAGTGGCCATCACAAAGCCCTGACCTCAATGCTATAGACAATTTGTGGGCAGAACTGAAAAAGCGTGTGCGACAAACCTGACTCAGTTACACCAGCTCTGTCAGGAGGAATGGGCCAAAAATTCACCCAACTTATTGTGGGAAGCTTGTGGAAGGCTACCTGAAAAGTTTGACCCAAGTTAAACAATTTAACTTCTTACAGCTGAAATCCCGTTAACGGGATTGATATGACAACAGCCAGTGAAAGTGCAGAGCGCCAAATTCAAAACAGACATCTCATAATTAAAATTTCTCAACCATACAAGTATTTTACACCATTTTAAAGATAAACTTCTCGTTAATCCAACCACAGTGTCCGATTTCAAAAAGGCTTTACAGCGAAAGCACACCAAACGATTATGTTAGGTCAGCAACTAGTCACAGAAAAACACAGCCATTTTTCCAGCCAAAGAGAGGAGTCACAAAAAGCAGAAATAGAGAGAAAATGAATCACTAACCTTTGATGATCTTCATCAGATGACACTCATAGGACTTCATGTTACACAATACATGTGTTATGCATGGAACTTTAGATAAACTTCTCCTTAATGCAACCGCTGTGTCAGATTTCAAAAAAGCTTTACCGAAAAAGCACACCATGCAATAATCTGAGTACGGCGCTCAGACACAAAAACAAGCCATACAATATCTCCGCCATGTTGGAGTCAACAGAAGTCAGAAATAGCATTATAAATATTCACTTACCTTTGATGATCTTCATCAGAATGCACTCCCAGGAATCCCAGTTCCACAATAAATGTTTGTTTTGTTCGATAAATTCCATCCTTGATGTCCAAATACCTCCTTTTTGTTCGCGCCTTCAGTTCACAAATCCAAATTCACGACGCGCAGGCCAGACGCAAACTCAAATAATTCCATTACAGTTCGTAGAAACATGTCAAACGATGTATAGAATCAATCTTTAGGATGTTTTTATTATCAATCTTCAATAAGATTTCAACCGGAGAATTCCTTTGTCTTTAGAAATGCAATGGAACTCAGCTACCTCTCACGGGAGCGCGCATGACTGAAGCTCATGCCCTTCTGGAAGACACCTGATACAATCAGCTCTTATTCCCATCCACTTCACAGTAGAAGCCTCAAACAAGGTTCTAAAGACTGTTGGCATCTAGTGGAAGCCTTAGGAAGTGCAATATGACCCCACAGACACTGTATATTGGATAGGCAAAGACTTGAAAACTACAAACCTCAGATTTCCACTTCCTGGTTGGATTTTTTCTCAGGTTTTTGCCTGCCACATGAGTTCTGTTATACTTACAGACATCATTCAAACAGTTTTAGAAACGTCAGAGTGTTTTCTATCCAAATCTACTAATAACATTTCACATTCTTAAAATGAAGTGGTGATCCTAACTGACCTAAGACAGGGAATTTTTACTAGGATTAAATGTCAGGAATTGTGAAAAACTGAGTTTAAATGTATTTGGCTAAGGTGTATGTAAACTTCTGACTTCAACTGTATACACACTATATACACACTCACTAGACTATATACACACTCACTAGACTATATATACACACTATATACACACTCACTATACTATATACACACACTATATACACACTATATACACACTCACTAGACTATATATACACACTATAAACACCACCGTTCTGGGTCACTTAGAAATGTCCTTGTTTTTGAAAGAAAAGCACTTTTTTTGTCCATTAAAATAACATCAAATTGATCAGAAATGCAGTGTAGACATTGTTAATGTTGTAAATGACTATTGTAGCTGGAAACAGCTGATTACAGAGGCCATTATCAGCATCCATCATTCTTGTGTTCCAATGGCACGTTGTGTTAGCTAATCCAAGTTTATCATTTTAAAAGGTTAATTGATCATTAGAAAACCCTTTTGCAATTATGTTAACACAGCTGAAAACTGTTTTGGTGATTAAAGAAGCAATACAACTGGCCTTCTTTAGACTAGTTGAGTATCTGGAGCGTCAGCATTGCTGGGTTCGATTACAGGCTCAAAATGGCCAGAAACAAATAATTTTCTTCTGAAATTCGTCAGTCTATTCTTGTTCTGAGAAATTAAGGCTATTCCAAGCGAGAAATTGTACAGCGTTGTGTACTACTCCCTTCACAGAACAGCACAAACTGGCTCTAACCAGAATAGAAAGAGGAGTGGGAGGCCCCGGTGCACAACTGAGCAAGAGGACAAGTACATTAGAGTGGCTAGTTTGAGAAATAAACACCTCAAGTCCTCAACTGGCAGCTTCATTAAATAGTACCCACAATACACCAGTCTCAACGTCAACAGTGAAGAGGCGACTCCGGGATGCTGGACTTCTAGACAGAGTTCCTCTGTCCAGTGTCTGTGTTCTTTTGCCCATCTTAATCTTTTCTTTTTATTGGCCAGTCTGAGATATGGCTTTTTCTTTGCAACTCTGCCTAGAAGGCCATTATCCCGGAGTTGCCTCTTTACTGTTGACATTGAGACTGGTGTTTTGCGGCTACTATTCCTTCTAATTGATGGATTGTTGTTTCACTTTCCTTATTTGAGCCGTTCTTGCCATAATATGGACTTGGGCATTCTTCTGTATACCACCCCTACCTTGTCACAACACAACTGATTGGCTCAAACGCAATAAGAAATTCCACAAAGGAACTTTTAACAAGGCACACCTGTTAATTGAAATGCATTCCAGGTGACTGCTGGTTGAGATAATGCCAAGAGTGTGCAAAGCTGTCATCAAGGCAAAGGGTGGCTACTTCGAAGAATCTCAAATATATTTTGAGTTTTTTAACACTGTTTTGGTTACTACATGATTCCATATGTGTTATTGAATTGTTTTGATGTCTTTACTATTAGAAAATAGTAAAAATAAAGAAATGATTAGGTGTGTCCAAACTATTGACTGGTACTGTACATAGACATTACACACACACACACACACACACACACACACACACACACACACACACACACACACACACACACACACACACACACACTTTTACACTCATCATTTGCTGCTGCTACTCTGTTCTTTATTTTCACCTTGTTACTATCTATCCTGATGTCTAGTCACTTTACCCTGCCTTCATGTACATATCTACCTCAAATACCTTATTATTATCTATCCTGATGTCTAGTCACTTTACCCTGCCTTCATGTACATATCTACCTCAAATACCTTATTATTATCTATCCTGATGCCTAGTCACTTTACCCTGCCTTCATGTACATATCCACCTCAAATACCTTATTATTATCTATCCTGATGCCTAGTCACTTTACCCTGCCCTCATGTACATATCTACCTCAAATACCTTATTATTATCTATCCTGATGCCTAGTCACTTTACCCTGCCTTCATGTACATATCCACCTCAAATACCTTATTATTATCTATCCTGATGCCTAGTCACTTTACCCTGCCTTCATGTACATATCTACCTCAAATACCTTATTATTATCTATCCTGATGTCACTTTACCCTGCCTTCATGTACATATCTACCTCAAATACCTTATTATTATCTATCCTGATGTCACTTTACCCTGCCTTCATGGACATATCTACCTCAAATACCTTATTATTATCTATCCTGATGTCTAGTCACTTTACCCTGCCTTCATGTACATATCTACCTCAAATACCTTATTATTATCTATCCTGATGCCTAGTCACTTTACCCTGCCTTCATGGACATATCTACCTCAAATACCTTATTATTATTATCTATCCTGATGTCTAGTCACTATCAACAAGGCAGGTCCTACAGGCCCTAGTTTCTACCTTCTTAACAAGACTATCAACAAGGCAGGTCCTACAGGCCCTAGTTTCTACCTTCTTAACAACACTATCAACAAGGCAGGTCCTACAGGCCCTAGTTTCTACCTTCTCTACAACACTATCAACAAGGCAGGTCCTACAGGCCCTAGTTTCTACCTTCTTAACAACACTATCAACAAGGCAGGTCCTACAGGCCCTAGTTTCTACCTTCTTAACAACACTATCAACAAGGCAGGTCCTACAGGCCCTAGTTTCTACCTTCTTAACAACACTATCAACAAGGCAGGTCCTACAGGCCCTAGTTTTGTCACACCTGGACTACTGTTCAGTTGTGTGGTCAGGTGCCACAAAAAGGGACTTAAGAAAATTGCAATTGTCTCAGAACAGGGCAGCACGGCTGGCCCTTGGATGTACACAGAGAGCTAACATTAATAATATGCATGTAAATCTCTCCTGGCTCAAAGTGGAGGAGAGATTGACTTCATCACTACTTGTATTTATGAGAGGTATTGACATATTGAATACACCGAGCTGTCTGTCTAAACTACTGGCACACAGCTCAGACACCCATCCATACCCCACAAGACATGCCACCAGAGGTCTCTTAAGTCACTCTGGATAAGAGCGTCTGCTAAATGACATAAATGTAAATGTAAATGTCTCTTCACAGTCCCCAAGTCCAGAACAGACTATGGGAGGAGCACAGTACTACATAGAGCCATGACTACATGGAACTCTATTCCACATCAGGTAACTGATGCAGCAGGAGAATCAGATTTAAAAACAGATAAAAATACACCTTATGGAACAACGTGGACTGTGAAGAGACACAAGGATAGGCACAGACACACATGATAACATACGCAATATACCCACACGTACACATGGATTTTGTGTTGTAGATATGTGGTAGTAGAGTAGGGGCCTGAGGGCACACTTAATGTGTTATGAAATCTGTTGTGAATGTATTGGAATGTTTTTAACTGCCTTAATTTTGCTGGTAAGAGTAGCTGCTGCCTTGACAGGAACTAACGGGGATCCGTAATAAACCCCAGGAAGAGTAGCTGCTGCCTTGACAGGAAATAATGGGGATCCATAATAAACCCCAGGAAGAGTAGCTGCTGCCATAGCAGGAACTAATGGGGATCCATAATAAACCCCAGGAAGAGTAGCTGCTGCCTTGACAGGAACTAATGGGGATCCATAATAAACCCCAGGAAGAGTAGCTGCTGCCTTGGCAGGAACTAATGGGGATCCATAATAAACCTCAGGAAGAGTAGCTGCTGCCTTGGCAGGAACTAATGGGGATCCATAATAAACCCCAGGAAGAGTAGCTGCTGTCTTGGCAGGAACTAATGGGGATCCATAATAAACCCCAGGAAGAGTAGCTGCTGTCTTGGCAGGAACTAATGGGGATCCATAATAAACCCCAGGAAGAGTAGCTGCTGTCTTGGCAGGAACTAATGGGGATCCATAATAAACCCCAGGAAGAGTAGCTGCTGCCTTGGCAGGAACTAATGGGGATCCATAATAAACCCCAGGAAGAGTAGCTGCTGTCTTGGCAGGAACTAATGGGGATCCATAATAAACCCCAGGAAGAGTAGCTGCTGCCTTGGCAGGAACTAATGGGGATCCATAATAAACCCCAGGAAGAGTAGCTGCTGCCTTGACAGGAACTAATGGGGATCCATAATAAACCCCAGGAAGAGTAGCTGCTGCCTTGACAGGAACTAATGGGGATCCATAATAAACCCCAGGAAGAGTAGCTGCTGCCTCGACAGGAACTAATGGGGATCCATAATAAACCCCAGGAAGAGTAGCTGCTGCCTCGGCAGGAACTAATGGGATCCATAATAAACCCCAGGAAGAGTAGCTGCTGCCTCGGCAGGAACTAATGGGGATCCATAATAAACCCCAGGAAGAGTAGCTGCTGCCTCGGCAGGAACTAATGGGGATCCATAATAAACCCCAGGAAGAGTAGCTGCTGCCTCGGCAGGAACTAATGGGGATCCATAATAAACCCCAGGAAGAGTAGCTGCTGCCTTGGCAGGAACTAATGGGGATCCATAATAAACCCCAGGAAGAGTAGCTGCTGCCTTGGCAGGAACTAATGGGGATCCATAATAAACACCATGAAGAGTAGCTGCTGCCTTGGCAGGAACTAATGGGGATCCATAATAAACCCCAGGAAGAGTAGCTGCTGCCTTGGCAGGAACTAATGGAGATCCATAATAAACCCCAGGAAGAGTAGCTGCTGCCTTGGCAGGAACTAATGGGGATCCATAATAAACCCCAGGAAGAGTAGCTGCTGCCTTGGCAGGAACTAATGGGGATCCATAATAAACCCCAGGAAGAGTAGCTGCTGCCTTGGCAGGAACTAATGGGGATCCATAATAAACCCCAGGAAGAGTAGCTGCTGCCTTGGCAGGAACTAATGGGGATCCATAATAAATACAAATGATCTGGTAATTCCTGTATATAGCTCCACATTGATCTGGTACTCCCTGTATATAGCTCCACATTGATCTGGTACTTCCTGTATATAGCTCCACATTGATCTGGTACTTCCTGTATATAGCTCCACATTGATCTGGTACTTCCTGTATATAGCTCCACATTGATCTGGTAATTCCTGTATATAGCTCCACATTGATCTGGTACTCCCTGTATATAGCTCCACATTGATCTGGTACTCCCTGTATATAGCTCCACATTGATCTGGTACTTCCTGTATATAGCTCCACATTGATCTGGTACTTCCTGTATATAGCTCCACATTGATCTGGTACTCCCTGTATATAGCTCCACATTGATCTGGTACTGGTACTCCCTGTATATAGCTCCACATTGATCTGGTACTCTCTGTATATAGCTCCACATTGATCTGGTACTCCCTGTATATAGCTGCACATTGATCTGGTACTGGTACTTCCTGTATATAGCTCCACATTGATCTGGTACTGGTACTTCCTGTATATAGCTCCACATTGATCTGGTGCTTCCTGTATATAGCTCCACATTGATCTGGTACTTCCTGTATATAGCTCCACATTGATCTGGTTCTCCCTGTATATAGCTCCACATTGATCTGGTACTTCCTGTATATTGCTCCACATTGATCTGGTACTTCCTGTATATAGCTCCACATTGATCTGGTACTCCCTGTATATAGCTCCACATTGATCTGGTACTCCCTGTATATAGCTCCACATTGATCTGGTACTCCCTGTATATAGCTCCACATTGATCTGGTACTCCCTGTATATAGCTCCACATTGATCTGGTACTGGTACTTCCTGTATATAGCTCCACATTGATCTGGTACTTCCTGTATATAGCTCCACATTGATCTGGTACTCCCTGTATATAGCTCCACATTGATCTGGTACTGGTTCTCCCTGTATATAGCTCTACATTGATCTGGTACTCCCTGTATATAGCTCCACATTGATCTGGTACTCCCTGTATATAGCTCCACATTGATCTGGTACTTCCTGTATATAGCTCCACATTGATCTGGTACTCCCTGTATATAGCTCCACATTGATCTGGTACTTCCTGTATATAGCTCCACATTGATCTGGTACTTCCTGTATATTGCTCCACATTGATCTGGTACTTCCTGTATATAGCTCCACATTGTTCTGGTACTGTTTCTCCCTGTATATAGCTCCACATTGATCTGGTACTCCCTGTATATATCTCCACATTGATCTTGTACTTCCTGTATATAGCTCTACATTGATCTGGTACTGGTACTCCCTGTATATAGCTCCACATTGATCTGGTACTTCCTGTATATAGCTCCACATTGATCTGGTACTTCCTGTATATAGCTCTACATTGATCTGGTACTGGCACTCCCTGTATATATCTCCACATTGATCTGGTACTTCTTGTATATAGCTCTACATTGATCTGGTACTCCCTGTATATAGCTCCACATTGATCTGGTACTTCCTGTATATAGCTCCACATTGATCTGGTACTTCCTGTATATAGCTCCACATTGATCTGGTACTCCCTGTATATAGCTCCACATTGATCTGGAACTCCCTGTATATAGCTCCACATTGATCTGGTACTGGTACTTCCTGTATATAGCTCCACATTGATCTGGTACTGGTACTTCCTGTATATAGCTCCACATTGATCTGGTGCTTCCTGTATATAGCTCCACATTGATCTGGTACTTCCTGTATATAGCTCCACATTGATCTGGTACTGGTACTTCCTGTATATAGCTCCACATTGATCTGGTACTTCCTGTATATAGCTCCACATTGATCTGGTACTCCCTGTATATAGCTCCACATTGATCTGGTACTCCCTGTATATAGCTCCACATTGATCTGGTACTTCCTGTATATAGCTCCACATTGATCTGGTACTTCCTGTATATAGCTCCACATTGATCTGGTACTCCCTGTATATATCTCCACATTGATCTGGTACTTCCTGTATATAGCTCCACATTGATCTGGTACTTCCTGTATATTGCTCCACATTGATCTGGTACTTCCTGTATATAGCTCCACATTGTTCTGGTACTGGTTCTCCCTGTATATAGCTCCACATTGATCTGGTACTCCCTGTATATAGCTCCACATTGATCTGGTACTTCCTGTATATAGCTCTACATTGATCTGGTACTGGTACTCCCTGTATATAGCTCCACATTGATCTGGTACTTCCTGTATATAGCTCTACATTGATCTGGTACTGGCACTCCCTGTATATAGCTCCACATTGATCTGGTACTCCCTGTATATATCTCCACATTGATCTGGTACTCCCTGTATATAGCTCCACATTGATCTGGTACTTCCTGTATATAGCTACACATTGATCTGGTACTCCCTGTATATATCTCCACATTGATCTGGTACTTCCTGTATATAGCTCCACATTGATCTGGTACTCCCTGTATATATCTCCACATTGATCTGGTACTTCCTGTATATAGCTACACATTGATCTGGTACTCCCTGTATATATCTCCACATTGATCTGGTACTCCCTGTATATAGCTCCACATTGATCTGGTTCTCCCTGTATATATCTCCACATTGATCTGGTACTCCCTGTATATAGCTCCACATTGATCTGGTTCTGGTACTCCCTGTATATAGCTCCACATTGATCTGGTACTTCCTGTATATAGCTCCACATTGATCTGGTACTCCCTGTATATATCTCCACATTGATCTGGTACTTCCTGTATATAGCTACACATTGATCTGGTACTCCCTGTATATATCTCCACATTGATCTGGTACTCCCTGTATATAGCTCCACATTGATCTGGTTCTCCCTGTATATAGCTCCACATTGATCTGGTACTCCCTGTATATAGCTCCACATTGATCTGGTACTTCCTGTATATAGCTCCACAATGATCTGGTACTTCCTGTATATAGCTCCACATTGATCTGGTACTGGTACTTCCTGTATATACCTCCACATTGATCTGGTACTGGTACTTCCTGTATATAGCTCCACATTGATCTGGTGCTTCCTGTATATAGCTCCACATTGATCTGGTACTCCCTGTATATAGCTCCACATTGATCTGGTACTTCCTGTATATAGCTCCACATTGATCTGGTACTTCCTGTATATAGCTCCACATTGATCTGGTACTCCCTGTATATAGCTCCACATTGATCTGGTACTCCCTGTATATATCTCCACATTGATCTGGTACTTCCTGTATATAGCTCCACATTGATCTGGTACTTCCTGTATATAGCTCCACATTGATCTGGTACTCCCTGTATATAGCTCCACATTGATCTGGTACTTCCTGTATATATCTCCACATTGATCTGGTACTTCCTGTATATAGCTCCACAATGATCTGGTACTTCCTGTATATAGCTCCACATTGATCTGGTACTTCCTGTATATAGCTCCACATTGATCTGGTACTCCCTGTATATAGCTCCACATTGATCTGGTACTTCCTGTATATAGCTCCACAATGATCTGGTACTTCCTGTATATAGCTCCACATTGATCTGGTACTGGTACTTCCTGTATATACCTCCACATTGATCTGGTACTGGTACTTCCTGTATATAGCTCCACATTGATCTGGTGCTTCCTGTATATAGCTCCACATTGATCTGGTACTCCCTGTATATAGCTCCACATTGATCTGGTACTTCCTGTATATAGCTCCACATTGATCTGGTACTTCCTGTATATAGCTCCACATTGATCTGGTACTCCCTGTATATAGCTCCACATTGATCTGGTACTCCCTGTATATATCTCCACATTGATCTGGTACTTCCTGTATATAGCTCCACATTGATCTGGTACTTCCTGTATATAGCTCCACATTGATCTGGTACTCCCTGTATATAGCTCCACATTGATCTGGTACTTCCTGTATATATCTCCACATTGATCTGGTACTTCCTGTATATAGCTCCACAATGATCTGGTACTTCCTGTATATAGCTCCACATTGATCTGGTACTCCCTGTATATAGCTACACATTGATCTGGTACTCCCTGTATATATCTCCACATTGATCTGGTACTTCCTGTATATAGCTCCACATTGATCTGGTACTCCCTGTATATAGCTCCACATTGATCTGGTACTGGTACTCCCTGTATATAGCTCTATCTCATGGTTAAGTCTACTGATAATGACTCTGTCAGGGTTAAGTGTGTAGACAGATATAGCTGGTGGTCATGACGAGCTGCATTGCTCTCTCCGTCCTCTCCTGGTATGTCCTGGTGTAAATAAATGTCCAGTGTTTTGTGTTAAACCCGGGGCCCAATCATGTCTTCTCAGATCTTAGCTGAGTCCTCCAGCTCTTTCCCAGGGGAGGGAGGGAGGGAGGCAGACAGACAGACAGACAGACAGACAGACAGACAGACAGACAGACAGACAGACAGACAGACAGACAGACAGACAGACAGACAGACAGATAGATAGATAGATAGATAGATAGATAGATAGATAGATAGATAGATAGATAGATAGATAGATAGATAGATAGATAGAGTAAACACAGACAGACAGACAGACAGACAGACAGACAGACAGACAGACAGACAGACAGACAGACAGACAGACAGACAGACAGACAGAGACACAATGTACTCCTGTCTGCTGCCTAACAAAATACATTCCCTATCATGAGATAAATAACATTCTGCTTTGCTTTCTTTCTGCTCCTAGTCTTGGTGAATATGGACAGTCCCACGATCTGAGTCTTAATGAATATGGACAGCCCTCTCTCTCTCTATCTCTCTCTCTCTCTCTGTAAGACCTGTCCTTGTCCTCTCATCATCTCCTCTGTTTCCTTGGAGGCAGGCTGCCACAGAGCTGCTGCTTCTCTCTCTCCCTCCCTGGTATCTCCCTGTAGGCATGACTCCATCTAAAGTGCTGATGATAAAGCCCACCTCTCCTCTCTACTAGCTCCATGATATAACCCACCTCTCCTCTGCAGTAAGCTGCTGTCTGTAGTCTCTACTAGCTCCATGATATAACCCACCTCTCCTCTGCAGTAAGCTGCTGTCTGTAGTCTCTACTAGCTCCATGATATAACCCACCTCTCCTCTGCAGTAAGCTGCTGTCTGTAGTCTCTACTAGCTCCATGATATAACCCACCTCTCCTCTGCAGTAAGCTGCTGTCTGTAGTCTCTACTAGCTCCATGATATAACCCACCTCTCCCCTGCAGTAAGCTGCTGTCTGTAGTCTCTACTAGCTCCATGATATAACCCACCTCTCCCCTGCAGTAAGCTGCTGTCTGTAGTCTCTACTAGCTCCATGATATAACCCACCTCTCCCCTGCAGTAAGCTGCTGTCTGTAGTCTCTACTAGCTCCATGATATAACCCACCTCTCCTCTGCAGTAAGCTGCTGTCTGTAGTCTCTACTAGCTCCATGATATAACCCACCTCTCCTCTGCAGTAAGCTGCTGTCTGTAGTCTCTACTAGCTCCATGATATAACCCACCTCTCCCCTGCAGTAAGCTGCTGTCTGTAGTCTCTACTAGCTCCATGATATAACCCACCTCTCCTCTGCAGTAAGCTGCTGTCTGTAGTCTCTACTAGCTCCATGATATAACCCACCTCTCCTCTGCAGTAAGCTGCTGTCTGTAGTCTCTACTAGCTCCATGATATAACCCACCTCTCCCCTGCAGTAAGCTGCTGTCTGTAGTCTCTACTAGCTCCATGATATAACCCACCTCTCCTCTGCAGTAAGCTGCTGTCTGTAGTCTCTACTAGCTCCATGATATAACCCACCTCTCCCCTGCAGTAAGCTGCTGTCTGTAGTCTCTACTAGCTCCATGATATAACCCACCTCTCCTCTGCAGTAAGCTGCTGTCTGTAGTCTCTACTAGCTCCATGATATAACCCACCTCTCCTCTGCAGTAAGCTGCTGTCTGTAGTCTCTACTAGCTCCATGATATAACCCACCTCTCCTCTGCAGTAAGCTGCTGTCTGTAGTCTCTACTAGCTCCATGATATAACCCACCTCTCCCCTGCAGTAAGCTGCTGTCTGTAGTCTCTACTAGCTCCATGATATAACCCACCTCTCCTCTGCAGTAAGCTGCTGTCTGTAGTCTCTACTAGCTCCATGATATAACCCACCTCTCCCCTGCAGTAAGCTGCTGTCTGTAGTCTCTACTAGCTCCATGATATAACCCACCTCTCCTCTGCAGTAAGCTGCTGTCTGTAGTCTCTACTAGCTCCATGATATAACCCACCTCTCCCCTGCAGTAAGCTGCTGTCTGTAGTCTCTACTAGCTCCATGATATAACCCACCTCTCCCCTGCAGTAAGCTGCTGTCTGTAGTCTCTACTAGCTCCATGATATAACCCACCTCTCCTCTGCAGTAAGCTGCTGTCTGTAGTCTCTACTAGCTCCATGATATAACCCACCTCTCCCCTGCAGTAAGCTGCTGTCTGTAGTCTCTACTAGCTCCATGATATAACCCACCTCTCCCCTGCAGTAAGCTGCTGTCTGTAGTCTCTACTAGCTCCATGATATAACCCACCTCTCCCCTGCAGTAAACTGCTGTCTGTAGTCTCTACTAGCTCCATGATATAACCCACCTCTCCTCTGCAGTAAGCTGCTGTCTGTAGTCTCTACTAGCTCCATGATATAACCCACCTCTCCTCTGCAGTAAGCTGCTGTCTGTAGTCTCTACTAGCTCCATGATATAACCCACCTCTCCTCTGCAGTAAGCTGCTGTCTGTAGTCTCTACTAGCTCCATGATATAACCCACCTCTCCCCTGCAGTAAGCTGCTGTCTGTAGTCTCTACTAGCTCCATGATATAACCCACCTCTCCTCTGCAGTAAGCTGCTGTCTGTAGTCTCTACTAG
>NC_138310.1:93984983-94012483 GCF_965601325.2 Salmo salar
AATCATTTTCTGAGTGGCATGCACACACATGTGCTTGTGTGGTTTTGTGTGTGTGTGTGTGTGTGTGTGTGTGGTGTGTGTGTGTGGTGTGGTGTGTGTGGTGTGTGTGTGTGTGTGTGTGTGGTTTTGTGTGTGTGTGTGCGTGTGTGTGTGGTTTTGTGTGTGTGTGTGTGGTTTTGTGTGTGTGTGTGTGTGTGTGCGTGGTTTTGTGTGGTTTTGTGTGTGTGTGTGTGTGTGTGTGTGTGTGTGTGTGTGTGTGTGTGTGTGTGTGTGTGTGTGTGTGTGTGTGTGTGTGTGGTTTTGTGTGGTTTTGTGTGTGTGTGTGTGTGTGTGTGTGTGTGTGTGTGTGTGTGTGTGTGTGTGTGTGTGTGTGTGTGTGTGTCTCTGTGATGGCTCAGAGGTCCGTCCACAGTACTCAGCATCATAAGGCTGCTCTGCTAGCTAGCAGGCAGGGACGACGCACCGTGGCCAGGAACCTCAGCTGTGCGTATTCCCATCCTTCGAGGCCCCAGATCACAGGAACAGACAGACCCTCTCTCCTCCCCCTCAGCCCCCTCCTAACCCAGCGCACCAAGCTTAGAAAGACGCCTAAGTGAAGTCCACACTTCCGTTTTTCAGGGGAAATGGAATTTAAGTTGAAAATACTGTATATACGCTTTCTGCCAATACCACTAAGGGTGCTCATCTTTACATTAGACAGATAGGACCTGATTGGTCAGAAGGCCTCTCGGTCCCACATGTTCCCATGGTAACCCCATCCCCTGACCTCTCGGTCCCACATGTTCCCATGGTAACATAACCCATCCCCTGACCTCTCGGTCCCACATGTTCCCATGGTAACATAACCCATCCTCTGACCTCTCAGTCCCACATGTTCCCATGGGAACCTCACCCATCCCCTGACCTCTCAGTCCCACATGTTCCCATGGTAACATAACCCATCCCCTGACCTCTCGGTCCCACATGTTCCCATGGTAACCCCATCCCCTGACCTCTCAGTCCCACATGTTCCCATGGTAACATAACCCATCCCCTGACCTCTCGGTCCCACATGTTCCCATGGTAACATAACCCATCCTCTGACCTCTCGGTCCCACATGTTCCCATGGTAACCCCATCCCCTGACCTCTCAGTCCCACATGTTCCCATGGTAACATAACCCATCCCCTGACCTCTCGGTCCCACATGTTCCCATGGTAACATAACCCATCCTCTGACCTCTCAGTCCCACATGTTCCCATGGTAACATAACCCATCCCCTGACCTCTCGGTCCCACATGTTCCCATGGTAACATAACCCATCCCCTGACCTCTCGGTCCCACATGTTCCCATGGTAACCTCACCCATCCCCTGACCTCTCGGTCCCACATGTTCCCATGGTAACATAACCCATCCTCTGACCTCTCAGTCCCACATGTTCCCATGGTAACCCCATCCCCTGACCTCTCGGTCCCACATGTTCCCATGGTAACATAACCCATCCTCTGACCTCTCAGTCCCACATGTTCCCATGGTAACATAACCCATCCCCTGACCTCTCAGTCCCACATGTTCCCATGGTAACATAACCCATCCCCTGACCTCTCGGTCCCACATGTTCCCATGGTAACCCCATCCCCTGACCTCTCAGTCCCACATGTTCCCATGGTAACATAACCCATCCCCTGACCTCTCGGTCCCACATGTTCCCATGGTAACATAACCCATCCCCTGATCTCTCGGTCCCACATGTTCCCATGGTAACATAACCCATCCCCTGACCTCTCAGTCCCACATGTTCCCATGGTAACATAACCCATCCTCTGACCTCTCGGTCCCACATGTTCCCATGGTAACCCCATCCCCTGACCTCTCAGTCCCACATGTTCCCATGGTAACATAACCCATCCTCTGACCTCTCAGTCCCACATGTTCCCATGGGAACCTCACCCATCCCCTGACCTCTCAGTCCCACATGTTCCCATGGTAACATAACCCATCCCCTGACCTCTCAGTCCCACATGTTCCCATGGTAACATAACCCATCCTCTGACCTCTCAGTCCCACATGTTCCCATGGTAACCTCACCCATCCCCTGACCTCTCGGTCCCACATGTTCCCATGGTAACATAACCCATCCCCTGACCTCTCGGTCCCACATGTTCCCATGGTAACATAACCCATCCTCTGACCTCTCAGTCCCACATGTTCCCATGGTAACATAACCCATCCCCTGACCTCTCAGTCCCACATGTTCCCATGGTAACATAACCCATCCCCTGACCTCTCGGTCCCACATGTTCCCATGGTAACATAACCCATCCTCTGACCTCTCAGTCCCACATGTTCCCATGGGAACCTCACCCATCCCCTGACCTCTCAGTCCCACATGTTCCCATGGTAACATAACCCATCCCCTGACCTCTCGGTCCCACATGTTCCCATGGTAACCCCATCCCCTGACCTCTCAGTCCCACATGTTCCCATGGTAACATAACCCATCCCCTGACCTCTCGGTCCCACATGTTCCCATGGTAACATAACCCATCCTCTGACCTCTCGGTCCCACATGTTCCCATGGTAACCCCATCCCCTGACCTCTCAGTCCCACATGTTCCCATGGTAACATAACCCATCCCCTGACCTCTCGGTCCCACATGTTCCCATGGTAACATAACCCATCCTCTGACCTCTCAGTCCCACATGTTCCCATGGTAACATAACCCATCCCCTGACCTCTCGGTCCCACATGTTCCCATGGTAACATAACCCATCCCCTGACCTCTCGGTCCCACATGTTCCCATGGTAACCTCACCCATCCCCTGACCTCTCGGTCCCACATGTTCCCATGGTAACATAACCCATCCTCTGACCTCTCAGTCCCACATGTTCCCATGGTAACCCCATCCCCTGACCTCTCGGTCCCACATGTTCCCATGGTAACATAACCCATCCTCTGACCTCTCAGTCCCACATGTTCCCATGGTAACATAACCCATCCCCTGACCTCTCAGTCCCACATGTTCCCATGGTAACATAACCCATCCCCTGACCTCTCGGTCCCACATGTTCCCATGGTAACCCCATCCCCTGACCTCTCAGTCCCACATGTTCCCATGGTAACATAACCCATCCCCTGACCTCTCGGTCCCACATGTTCCCATGGTAACATAACCCATCCCCTGATCTCTCGGTCCCACATGTTCCCATGGTAACATAACCCATCCCCTGACCTCTCAGTCCCACATGTTCCCATGGTAACATAACCCATCCTCTGACCTCTCGGTCCCACATGTTCCCATGGTAACCCCATCCCCTGACCTCTCAGTCCCACATGTTCCCATGGTAACATAACCCATCCTCTGACCTCTCAGTCCCACATGTTCCCATGGGAACCTCACCCATCCCCTGACCTCTCAGTCCCACATGTTCCCATGGTAACATAACCCATCCCCTGACCTCTCAGTCCCACATGTTCCCATGGTAACCCCATCCCCTGACCTCTCAGTCCCACATGTTCCCACGGTAACCCCAGCCCCTGACCTCTCAGTCCCACATGTTCCCATGGTAACCCCATCCCCTAATTTCTCAGTCCCACATGTTCCCACGGTAACCCCATCCCCTGACCTCTGAGACGCACATGTTCCCATGGTAACCTAACCCATCCCCTGATCTCTCAGTCCCACATGTTCCCACGGTAACCCCATCCCCTGACCTCTCAGAACCAGATGTTCCCACGGTAACCTCACCCATCCCCTGACCTCTCAGACCCACATGTTCCCACGGTAACCTCACCCATCCCCTGACCTCTCAGACCCACATGTTCCCACGGTAACCTCACCCATCCCCTGATCTCTCAGACCCACATGTTCCCACGGTAACCTCACCCATCCCCTGACCTCTCAGAACCACATGTTCCCACGGTAACGTCACCCATCCCCTGATCTCTCAGAACCACATGTTCCCACGGTAACCTCACCCATCCCCTGACCTCTCAGAACGACATGTTCCCACGGTAACCTCACCCATCCCCTGACCTCTCAGACCCACATGTTCCCACGGTAACCTAACCCATCCCCTGACCTCTCAGAACCAGATGTTCCCACGGTAACCTCACCCATCCCCTGACCTCTCAGAACCACATGTTCCCACGGTAACCCATCCTCTCACAATAACACTTACTTCAATATAAACTTTGAACTCATCAGTCTCTGACTTTTCCTATATAAGTGTATTTTACTCTCTAGCAGAACTTTTAGATAAATATCATAAAAGACAAATATACTCTGATGATTTCTACCCTAAAGCGCCCTTACGGTCAAAATGACCGTCTGCATATTTAACAGTGGAATAGCCGGGCTTCCACAAGTAACAAATCAATTTAATATAAACATTCACAAAGAAATCCATTAAGATTTTGTTAAGGAAGGTCATAAAAAAAAATGGTATAGTAAAGCTATTTATTTCAACAACAAAAAACAGAAGAGTTTTGAGTTGTATTTTAGGCCCGTCTGAGTTTAGTAGCCGAGGTTATTATGGCTGAGCCATGAAATCAACTTATTCATTTAGTAGATATCACACGCATATTCCCCTGCACTACCACAGTCAACACATACATATATATATATTTCACAGTAAGAATATAATGCAATATAACAGAATAAAATAGAAAGGCTATTTTTCCCCACATAGCTATAGCTGATTGTCACCAGTACTCACATGAGGAAGTAGTTATGGGAAGACATGGAGTTATTCTAGGAAATAGTTGTATTTACAAAATGAGCCCATTCGCGCAATATTTACATCCTTTTTCCAAGACTAGGTTCATTACAACACCTCAGAATCGACTCTTTCCGATAGGGTAGAACAATCAAAACTTCTGGCCTACATGGACCTCCGGAGGAATATTGTAAAAAGTGCTGTTTGGTAAATTGTTAGTTTTATTTATCAATGCTCACTAAGCTGGTAAATCAGTCTCTTCCTTCTCTTTTTTGACAATTGTAATATTGTCACCCATCACACTGTTAATTTAATTTGACACATCTATTATTAAACTGTATGTGTAAAATTAGTTTTAAGATAGTTTTAGGTGTAGTTTGGTTAGGCCGTTAGCTGGGCAGGCAACTGTTGTCTTATTTTAGAATTTACAGTCTATTGCACTTCTCGATCAAGCAATACATTTTCTGACTTATTACAGTATACATTAGGTGTCCTGAGGTTTCTTATCTTATTATTTATTATTATTATTTCTTATTTTTTTTCAATGTATTATTTATTATGGAATATTTACACGATTGACGGTCAGAATGGGGATTATTGTAGTAGTGATGAAATTACGGCACTCCGTTTTGTTAAGAGGCGTTGGAACTGTGCCGTCCACCATTTATGACAGTGATAGTTCATTCAAACCTCAGTGAAAATAGTGTGTTGTTCATGTATTAGACGAGACATGATCAGACAAAATCCCTCACAGTTATAGTAAAGACATAAAAACATTTAAAAAATCCTTCTTTGATCATCATAGTAATAATCATAATCGTTTTTTTTTTTTAGGTCATATTGTAAAACATTGTCAAGGATTTACTGTACATACTCAGGACAGGAGATGTACAGTTGAAGTCGGAAGTTTACATACACCTTAGCCAACTACAATTAAACTCAGTTTTTCACAATTCCTGACATTTAATCCTAGTAAAAATTCCCTGTCTTAGGTCAGTTAGGATCACCACTTTATTTTAAGAATGTGAAATGTCAGAATAATAGTAGAGAGAATGATTTATTTCTTTCATCACATTCCCAGTGGGTCAGAAGTTTACATACACTCAATTAGTATTTGGTAGCATTGCCTTTAAATTGCTTGACTTGGGTCAAACGTTTCGAGTAGCCTTCCACAAGATTCCCACAATAAGTTGGGTGAATTTTGGCCCATTCCTCCTGACAGAGCTGGTGTAACTGAGTCAGGTTTGTAGGCCTCCTCGCTCGCACACGCTTTTTCAGTTCTGCCCACAAATTTTATATGGGATTGAGGTCAGGGCTTTGTGATGGCCACTCCAATACCTTGACTTTGTTGTCCTTAAGCCATTTTGCCACAACATTGGAAGTATGCTTGGGGTCATTGTCCATTTGGAAGACCCATTTGCGACCAAGCTTTAACTTCCTGACTGATGTCTTGAGATGTTGCTTCAATATAGTCACATAATTTTCCTGCCTGTGCTTCACGGTTGGGATGGTGTTCTTCGGCTTGCAAGCCTCCCCCTTTTTCCTCCAAACATAATGTTGGTCATTATGGCCAAACAGTTCTATTTTTGTTTCATCAGACCAGAGGACATTTCTCCAAAAAGTACGATCTTTGTCCCCATGTGCAGTTGCAAACTGTAGTCTGGATTTTTTATGGCGGTTTTGGAGCAGTGGCTTCTTCCTTGCTAAGCGGCCTTTCAGGTTTTATCGATATAGGATTCGTTTTACTGTGGATATAGATACTTTTGTACAGGTTTCCTCCAGCATCTGCACAAGGTCCTTTGCTGTTATTCTGGGATTGATTTGCACTTTTCGCACCAAAGTACGTTCATCTCTAGGAGACAGAACGCGTCTCCTTCCTGAGCGGTATGTCGGCTGCGTAGTCCCATGGTGTTTATACTTGCGTACTATTGTTCGTACAGATGAACGTGGTACATTCAGGCGTTTGGAAATTGTTCCCAAGGATGAGCCAGACTTGTGGAGGTCTACAATTATTTTCTGAGGTCTTGGCTGATTTCTTTTGATTTTCCCATGATGTCAAACAAAGAGGCACTGAGTTTGAAGGTAGGCCTTGAAATACATCCACAGGTACACCTCCAAATGACTCAAATGATGTGAATTAGCTTATCAGAAGCTTCTAAAGCCATGACACCATTTTCTGGAATTTTCCAAGCTGTTTAAAGGCACAGTCAACTTAGTATATGTAAACTATTGACCGACTTGAATAGTGATACAGTTAATTATAAGTGAATTAATCTGTCTGTAAACAATTGTTGGAAAAATCACTTGTGTCATGCAGAAAGTAGATGTCCTAACCGACTTGACAAAACTATAGTTTGTTAATAAGAAATTTGTGGAGTGGTTGAAAAACGAGTTTTAATGACTCCAACCTAAGTGTATGTAAACAAGCGAGTGTGGTTCACTTGACCACCTACATTGCCCAGGCATAGGAATAACTCCTCCCCTCTATTTTCTAACATCCTCCATGTCCTTTTGATGACGCCTCCCCACACTACCTCTCATCATCTTCATCATCATCATCATCATCACATCATTCCACTCAACCTGATCAAACTGCCACGCTCTGGCCTGCCTGTGGCCTGTTACCCTGTTAACAAATACTGTCTGGAAGGGCACCCTATTTCCTGGTTCTGGTCCAAAGTGTAGTGAATAGGGACATACACAGAAGACGACCCATGGTGAGTTAATAGGGACATACACAGAAGACGACCCGTGGTGAGTTAATAGGGACATACACAGAAGACGACCCATGGTGAGTTAATAGGGACATACACAGAAGACGACCCGTGGTGAGTTAATAGGGACAGACACAGAAGACGACCCGTGGTGAGTTAATAGGGACAGACACAGAAGACGACCCGTGGTGAGTCACAGATATATCAGTGACTAGATTGAAATGTGGAGATGTACAAACTGTTATTTGACAACACATCTAAAGAGCATGGCAACAGCAGAACAGAAAAGAACAGAGCAGGCGAAGTAGTAGGGTAGAAACAGCGAGTACATCCTAAATGGCCTCTTATTCCCTATATAGTGCACTACTTTTGACAAAGGGCCCATAGGGCTCTGGTCAGAAGTAGTGCACTATGTAGGGAATGTACTGCTGTTTGGCACTCGACCAGCCTGCGAAGAACAGGAGTCACTCCCAGCCTTCAGGCTCTGAATGGGATTAATGCCATGTAATGTGTGCCAGGCAGAGAGTGGAAAGAAACGAATCCCATTTGTCCTCACAGTGAAGTCTATCTACAGCACACTGATACTAACCCATCTGCTGTCCTCTCCTCTGTCCTCTCCTCTGTCCTCTCCCCTCCTCTCCTCTCTACTCCTCTCCTCTCCTGTCCTCAAACAGACAGCTCGGTGCATTCAACATGTCAGTACCTCTCATAAATACAAGTAGTGATGAAGTCAATCTCTCCTCCACTTTGAGCCAGGAGAGATTGACATGCATATTATTAATATTAGCTCTCGGTATTCATCCAAGGGCCAGCCGTGCTGCCCTGTTCTGAGCCAAATGCAATTTTCCTAAGTCCCTTTTTGTTGCACCTGACCACACAACTGAACAGTAGTCCAGGTGTGACAAAACTAGGGCCTGTAGGACCTGCCTTGTTGATAGTGTTGTTAAGAAGGTAGAAACTAGGGCCTGTAGGACCTGTCTTGTTGATAGTGTTGTTAAGAAGGTAGAAACTAGGGCCTGTAGGACCTGCCTTGTTGATAGTGTTGTTGAGAAGGTAGAAACTAGGGCCTGTAGGACCTGCCTTGTTGATAGTGTTGTTGAGAAGGTAGAAACTAGGGCCTGTAGGACCTGCCTTGTTGATAGTGTTGTTAAGAAGGTAGAAACTAGGGCCTGTAGGACCTGCCTTGTTGATAGTGCTGTTAAGACGGTAGAAACTAGGGCCTGTAGGACCTGCCTTGTTGATAGTGTTGTTAAGAAGGTAGAAACAAGGGCCTGTAGGACCTGCCTTGTTGATAGTGTTGTTGAGAAGGTAGAAACTAGGGCCTGTAGGACCTGCCTTGTTGATAGTGTTGTTAAGAAGGTAGAAACTAGGGCCTGTAGGACCTGCCTTGTTGATAGTGTTGTTAAGACGGTAGAAACTAGGGCCTGTAGGACCTGCCTTGTTGATAGTGTTGTTAAGAAGGCAGAGCAGTGCTTTATTATGGACAGACTTCTCCCCATCTTAGCTACTGTTGTATCAATGTGTTGTGACCAGGACAGTTTACAATCCAGGGTTACTCAAAGCAGTTTAGTCATCTCAATTTGCTCAATTTCCACATTATTTATTACAAGATTTAGTTGAGGTTTAAGGTTTAGTAAATGATTTGTCCCAAAAACAATGCTTTTATTTTTTTAAATTTTTAGGACTAACTTATTCCTTGCCACCCATTCTGAAACTAACTGCAGCTCTTTGTTGTGTGTTGCAGTCACTTCAGTCGCTATGGTAGCTGACGTGTTTAGTGTTGAGTCATCCGCATACATAGACACTCAGGCTTTACTCAAAGCCAGTGGCAAGTCGTTAGTAAAGATTGAGAAAAGTAAGGGGCCTAGACAGCTGCCCTGGGGAATTCCTGATTCTACCTGGATTATGTTGGAGAGGCTTCCATTAAAGAACACCATCTGTGTTCTGTTAGACAGGTGAATCTTTATCCACATTATAGCAGGGGGTGTAAAGCCATTATAGCAGGGGGTGTAAAGCCATTATAGCAGGGGGTGTAAAGCCATAACACATATGTTTTTCCAGCAGCAGACTATGATCAATAATGTCTAAAGCCGCACTGAAGCCTAATAAAACAGCCCTCACAATCTTTTTGTCATCAATTTCTCTCATCCAATCATAAGTCATTTGTTTAAGTGTTTGTTGAATGTTCTTCCCTATAAGTGTGCTGAAAGTCAGTTGTCAATTTGTTTCCTGGAAAGTAGCATTGTATCTGGTCAAACACAATTTTTTCAAAAAGTTTACTAAGGGTTGGTAACAGGCTGATTGGTCGGCTATTTGAGCCAGTAAAGGGGGCTTTACTATTCTTAGGTAGCGGAATGACTTTTGCTTCCCTCCAAGCCTGGGGGCACACGCTCTCTAGTAGGCTTAGATTGAAGATGTGACAAATAGGGGTGGCAATATCGTCCACTATTATCCTCAGTAAATGTCCATCCAGATTGTCAGACCCCGGTGGCTTGTCATTGTTGATAGACAACAGTGATTTGTTCACCTCTTCCTCACTCACTTTACGGAATTCAAAAGGACAATGCTTGTCTTTTAAATTGTGGTCAGATATACTTGGATGTGTAGTGTCAGCGTTTGTTGCTGGCATGTCATGCCTAAGTTTGCTAATCTTCCAATGAAAAAATAATTAAAGTAATTGGCAATATCAGTGGGTTTTGTGATGAATGAGCATCTGATTCAATGAATGATGGAGCTGAGTTTGCCTTGTTGCCCAAAATGTAATTTAAGGTGCTCCAGAGCTTTTTATTATCATTCTTTATATAATTTATGTTTATTTCATAGTATAGTTTCTTCTTTTTATTCAGTTTAATCACATGATATCTCAATTTGCAGTAGGTTTGCCAAACGGTTGTGCTGCTAGATTTATTTGCCATTCCTTTTGCCTCATCCCTCTCAATCATACAATTGTTCAATTCCTCATCAATCCAAGTGGATTTAACAGTTTTTACAGTCCTTAATGGGTACATGCTTATTAGTAACTGGAATAAGCATTTTCATAAATGTGTCCAGTGCAGCGTCTGGTTGCTCCTCATTACTCACCACAGACCAGTAAATATTCTTCACATCATCAACATATGAATCACTACAAAACTTATTGTATGACCTCTTATACACTATATTAGGCCCAGCCTTTGGAACTTTGGTTTTCCTAGATATGGCTACTATGTTGTGATCACTACATCCTATGGATCTGGATACTGTTTTAGAGCACATTTCTGCAGCATTAGTAAAGATGTGATCAATTCATGTTGATTTCATTCCTGTGCTGTTTGTAACTACCCTGGTAGGTTGACTGATAACCTGAACCAGGTTGCAGGCACTGGTTACTGTTTAAAGCTTTTTCTTGAGTGGGCAGCTTGATGAAAGCCAGTCAATATTTAAATCACCCAGAAAATATACCTCTTTGTTGATTTCACATACATTATCAAGCATTTCACCTATTATCCAGATACTGACTGTTAGTACTTGGTGGTCTATAGCAGCTTCCCACCAGAATGGGCTTCAGGTGAAGCAGGTGAACCTTACTTCAAATCAAAATGTATTTGTCACATGCGCCAAATACAACAGGTGAAATTTCACCTCACAGTGAAATGCTGTTCTTGGGCACAGGGACTATGGTGGTCTGCTTGAAACATGTTGGTATTACAGACTCAGACAGGGAGAGGTTGTAAATGTCAGTGAAGACACTTGCCAGTTGGTCAGCGCATGCTCGCAGTCCGGCCTTGTGAATGTTGACCTGTCTAAAGGTCTTAATCACATCTGCTATGGAGAGTGTGATCACACAGTCGCCCGGTACAGCTGGTGCTCTCATGCATGTTTCAGTGTTATTTGCCTCGAAGCGAGCATAGAAGTAGTTTAGCTTGTCCGGTAGGCTTGTGTCACTGGGCAGCTCTCGGCTGTGCTTCCCTTTTGTAGTCTGTAATGATTTGGAGGCCCTGCCGCATCCGACGAGCATCAGAACCGGTGTAGTACGACTCAATCTTATTCCTGTATGGACGCTTTACCTATTTGATGGTTCGTCGGAGGGCATAGCGGGATTTCTTATAAACTTCCGGTTTTCAGCTCTAGCCTTTAGCTCAGTGTGTATGCTGCCTGTAATCCATGGCTTCTGGTCGGGGTATGTACGTACGGTCACTTCAACAGTATTTAACATGAGATCGTCTCTAATCTTTACAGGAATGTGGTTCTGAATATAGACCGCAACACCTCCACCATTGGCATTTTTGTCTTTCCGGTAGATGTTATAACCATGTATTTCTGCTACTGTATCATGAAATGTATTATCCAAGTGAGTTTAAGAATTAGTCAGTATATGAATATCTGTTACTAGCAAGTTATTGACTTCATGAACCTTGTTTCTTAGGCTGCAAATGTTCATATGGACAATTTTTTTGCACTTTTCTGTGGTGCTTGATTGTTTTTAATGCTTTACTGGGAAGCTTATCAGAAGTAGATTTAAATTAAGTTACTTACATTGTGTCTGCCAACGCCCCTGGGATAATTGTACATTTGATGACAACTCAGCAACACAATGGAAGGGATTAACTAAACTGGTCGGTTCATTGATAAGTCATTGTCTCATCGCAGCCTTGAAATGCGTGGACAGAGTCTAGGAGTCTAGGAGATGATTTGGATGGACTCCGTCATTCCTGTAAAACAATTTCTGTTTCCAGAAGGTGTCAAAGTTATCTATAAAAGTGATTCCAACAGAGCTACAGTAATCTTTTAGCCAGGTGTGTAATGCCAGTAGCCTGCTGAATCTTTCAACGATCGTACCGGACCTGAAATGATTTGCCGCTTTTTGGAATCTTTCAGTGCTGGAATCAGTTCTTTAAAATCAATTTTCAGAAGTTCCCGAGCCAACCCCTCCATTGATGTCGTTTGAACCCCACATGGACTACGACAGCGTCAGCTCCCAGCATCTGTTGTAAGACAGTCGGAAGAAGGCTTGTAGTGTACTGTAGCTCCAGGATATTACAGGGTTTTTGCTCCTGTAATGCAGTTTGCTATTGTCTTTAACTTTAAATAACACTCTTCAAATAACGACTCATCTCTATGTGTAGATAATTGCCCCTGAATCACTGTCGTGTCCGTGGACTAAGGCTCTAAGACTGGAAGCGATTCTTGGCAACTAGTAACTGACAGAATTAAATGAAGCTGTGGAGTTTTTTTTTCTTCCAAATTCTTCTGTAGCTTGATATCTATAATTAATTACCAGCAAACATATTTGTAATGTACTGAACTCACTTCTTCTGTCCAGGATAAAGTTAGTAGCTTGAGTATGTGTTACAGTTTATCTAGAGGTGTCCCAAATGGCACCCTATTCCCTATATAGTGTTAGTATAAGGAATAGGCTGCCATTTTGGAGGCATCCGAACCGTCTCGTAGTGAATCATGGGTAAAACCATCAGGGGGACAAAGAGAAGAAGCAGATAGATCTCAGAGAATACCGGCATGATAATTAGAATCTCAAATACAAAAGGATCAATCTGGCTATCTTTACCCTTGCAACACAACACAATGGAGACGGAAGTAGAATTTATGTAAACAAGAAAGATAAGATAAAGGCTTAAAGATATTCTTCTCTCTGTCGACGCTCGGTTCTGTCAGGTTCCTAAATATATCTGCTGGCTGCACCGATACACACTGTAATTATTCAGATGACACTTTTCATCACTGGTTTCTTTCCTATTACCCTACTGTAGTGTAGCTCCTATCACCCTACTGTAGTGTAGATCATATTACCCTACTGTAGTGTAGATCCTATTACCCTACTGTAGTGTAGATCCTATTACCCTACTGTAGTGTAGCTCCTATCACCCTACTGTAGTGTAGCTCCTATTACCCTACTGTAGTGTAGATCCTAATACCCTACTGTAGTGTAGATCCTATTACCCTACTGTAGTGTAGCTCCTATCACCCTACTGTACCCTACTGTAGTGTAGATCATATTACCCTACTGTAGTGTAGATCCTAATACCCTACTGTAGTGTAGCTCCTATTACCCTACTGTAGTGTAGCTCCTATTACCCTACTGTAGTGTAGCTCCTATCACCCTACTGTAGTGTAGATCCTATTACCCTACTGTAGTGTAGCTCCTATTACCCTACTGTAGTGTAGATCATATTACCCTACTGTAGTGTAGATCCTATTACCCTACTGTAGTGTAGCTCCTCTATCTATTACCCTACTGTAGTGTAGATCCTATTACCCTACTGTAGTGTAGATCCTCTATCTATCCCCCTACTGTAGTGTAGATCCTATTACCCTACTGTAGTGTAGCGCATATTACCCTACTGTAGTGTAGATCCTATTACCCTACTGTAGTGTAGATCCTATTACCCTACTGTAGTGTAGATCCTAATACCCTACTGTAGTGTAGATCCTATTACCCTACTGTAGTGTAGCTCCTATTACCCCTACTGTAGTGTAGATCCTATTATCCTACTGTAGTGTAGATCCTATTATCCTACTGTAGTGTAGATCCTATTACCCTACTGTAGTGTAGATCCTATTACCCTACTGTAGTGTAGATCATATTATCCTACTGTAGTGTTGCTCCTATTACCCTACTGTAGTGTAGATCCTATTACCCTACTGTAGTGTAGCTCCTAATACCCTACTGTGGTGTAGCTCCTATTACCCTACTGTAGTGTAGCTCCTCTATCTATTACCCTACTGTAGTGTAGCTCCTCTATCTATCTCCCTACTGTAGTGTAGCTCCTCTATCTCCCTACTGTAGTGTAGCTCCTCTATCTATTACCCTACTGTAGTGTAGCTCCTCTATCTATCTCCCTACTGTAGTGTAGTTCCTCTATCTATTACCCTACTGTAGTGTAGCTCCTCTTCCTATCTTCCTAAGTCTCTGTTAACATGCTGGCTGGTCAAGTCTCTGCTAACATGCTGATTGGTCAAGTCTCTGTTAACATGCTGATTGGTCAAGTCTCTGCTAACATGCTGATTGGTCAAGTCTCTGTTAACATGCTGATTGGTCAAGTCTCTGCTAACATGCTGATTGGTCAAGTCTCTGCTAACATGCTGATTGGTCAAGTCTCTGTTAACATGCTGGCTGATTGGTCAAGTCTCTGTTAACATGCTGATTGGTCAAGTCTCTGCTAGCATGCTGATTGGTCAAGTCTCTGTTAACATGCTGATTGGTCAAGTCTCTGCTAACATGCTGATTGGTCAAGTCTCTGTTAACATGCTGATTGGTCAAGTCTCTGCTAACATGCTGATTGGTCAAGTCTCTGCTAGCATGCTGATTGGTCAAGTCTCTGCTAACATGCTGGATGGATGGTCAAGTCTCTGTTAACATGCTGATTGGTCAAGTCTCTGTTAACATGCTGATTGGTCAAGTCTCTGTTAACATGCTGATTGGTCAAGTCTCTGCTAGCATGCTGATTGGTCAAGTCTCTGCTAACATGCTGATTGGTCAAGTCTCTGTTAACATGCTGATTGGTCAAGTCTCTGCTAACATGCTGATTGGTCAAGTCTCTGTTAACATGCTGGCTGATTGGTCAAGTCTCTGTTAACATGCTGATTGGTCAAGTCTATGTTAACATGCTGATTGGTCAAGTCTCTGCTAGCATGCTGGCTGGTCAAGTCTCTGTTAACATGCTGATTGGTCAAGTCTCTGCTAGCATGCTGATTGGTCAAGTCTCTGTTAACATGCTGGCTGATTGGTCAAGTCTCTGCTAGCATGCTGATTGGTCAAGTCTCTGCTAGCATGCTGATTGGTCAAGTGAACAAGGTTTAGAGGCCTCGGAGCAGATTGTCAAATTTGATCAATTTACATAGAGACACTTTGTGCCCGGACTACATTTTTATTATACTCATATTTAGAATGATCATAATCATTTTAATTGGTTTACAAAGAACAGGATTTATTTGTACTGTGTATATAGGAGGTATTGGTATCTTCATTGTTAGATTGTCTTCAGGCAACACTTGAATTGGACTAGCTCTAGTTGACCTTTAACCTGAGAGCCTTGACAAAGACCTTTTGTCTAGAAAGTCTGGCTTCCATGCATCAACGTGGTCAGCTGTCTTGGCTACGTAAAGATCTGGTTACATTGATGTCACGCTGATAAAATGTATCTGTTGGTTCGATTGTTATTCTATTCGTAAGGTAATAGCATTGAATTGGGTATTTATACCTTTTTTTTAGACAGAAATATGAAAATACACATTTTAACGATGAGACCATGCCACCACTTGAAATGAGACTTGCCACCACTTTAAAATACTATTGTATTCTGAAATGAAGATAATGTGACTGTGAGCAGTTTTTTTCAAGAGAGTTTTCCTTTTTTCCTCCACAGCTCCAAGGGTCTCTGAGGAGGAAGATCGAGGGTCATACTCCTGGCTACTCCTCCCAACAGAATGGCCTGTCCTGTGGGCCGTCGGGGCTGGACTACAAACGTGTCCGTCTGGAGGGGGGCAGCGGCGGTTTGGGTGGGCACGGACCCTGTTCCTTCAGCTCCGGGCAATCACAGTCCATGGGAGGCGACGCTTCGTCCATAGGCCACACCCTAAACAGGAAAATCAACAACAGCAGCTACATGATGCCCCATGGGGTCATGAACTCTGACCTCATCAACATGACCCTGAAGGAGATGAAGAAGGAACCTATAGACCATGTTACTTCCTGCGGCCAGAGGTCCACGGAGATGATGGTGTTCAGCAGCCAGATCGACCCGGAGCTTCAGGATCTGTTCGACGAGCTGACCAAGACCGTCCCGTCTCTACACGACCAGGAGTTTGAGAAGATGCTGAAGCAGGATGATGCGTTCGGCCTGGCGGATCTGGAGCGCGGCGCGGCATCCCTCTGCTCCCACCTGGAGAAGCCCATCAAAACGGAGTACTCAGACTACGACCAGACACATGGCCATGGCGGCTCCTCACAGCTCCGTCCGGCATCCACTGGTCCCTCCTTCACCATGTCCAGCTCCTCCCCCATCACCAACCAGAAGAGCCAAGGCCAGGGACCCTCGGGGCTGGCCGGACCCCCCAGCAGAGGTCTCCCTGGTTGGCCTGAGGTGTCCCATGCGGAGCAGCTAAAGCAGATAGCAGCCAACCAGAACCAGCAGCAGCCCAACCCCCAGGTCCTGCTCCACCACCAACAGACTCAGGCTGGAGGGGGAGGAGGACCAGGGACCAGTTGGAACACGCAGCCCTCCTCCAGCTCCTTCCCCCAGGACAAGCTCTCCAACCCGGCCTCAATGGGCCAGAGGATCACCCCCCAGACCTCCATGGACAGTCAGGGTAAAAGCATAAACAACTGTCTGTTCAAGCCCAACGGACACAACAGCACCAGCCACCTGGATATGAAGGTGCTCAGCAATAAGCCCATGCTCCACTTCAGCCCCAAAGCATCCCAGCAACCCTCCACTATGGCAGGTCCACTGAGTAAGACTACAGCCCATCAACAACAACAACAACAGCCGTCCACCTCAGCCCAGAACTTGAACACGAACCACCCAGTTCATAACTACCAGAACCCCCAGCAACAACGGGCCATGTCTGGGTCTCCTCACTTGCAGCCCAAGTCCCTGGCCCAGAGAACCCCTCTCAGCCAGCATGGAGCTGGACCTGGACTCCACTTTAAACTGGCTCAACAACGACAGGTAATAATCACCTATATAAATACTTGCAGACTATAAATACTATAAATACTTGCGTAGTATCCTTGCGGTGTTGTAGTGGTTGAGGCCCAGGACTCTGACTCGTCCCAGGACTCAAACGCTAGGGACTTGGGACTCGACTCAGACTCGAGGTTTAGTGACTTGACTTCATCAGTGCGTTTAAGTATGATCCATAATTTATATGAAATAGTACATTTATCACATCAAATATCATATGAAAACGAATATTGTACGTATGAAATAGAAATACATCTATCTATCTAATACATATATCGTCCCAGTGTATATTCAGTGCCTTCAGAAAGTGTTCAGACCCCATGACTTATTCTAAAATATATATTTTTTTTAATCCTCATTAATCTACACACAATACCCCATAATGACAAGGCAAAAACAGTTTTTTATACATTTTTGTAAATGTATTAAAAATAAAAAACAGAAATACCTTATTTACATTAGTATTCAGACCCTTCGCTATGAGACTCAAAATTGAGCTCAGATGCATCCTGCTTCCATTGACCATCCTTGAGATGTTTCTACAACTTGTTTGGAGTCCACCTGTGGTAAATTCAATTGATTTGACATGATTTGGAAAGGCAAACACCTGTCTATATGAGGTCCCACGGTTGACAGTGCATGTCAGAACAAAAACCAAGTCGTGAGGTCAAAGGAATTGTCCGTAGAGCTCAGAGACAGGATTGTGTCGAGGCACAGATCTGGGGAAGGGTACCAAAACATTTCTGCAGCATTGAAGGTCCCCGAGAACACAGTGGCCTCCATCATTCTTAAATGGAAGAAGTTTGGAACCACCAAGACTCTTCCTAGAGCTGGCCGCCCGGCCAAACTGAGCAATCAGGGTGAGAAGGGTCTTTGCCAAAGTACTGAGTAAAGGGTCTGAATACTTATGGAAATGTGATATTTCATAAATGAGCTAAAATGTAAAAAAAAAAAAAAAAAAAACTGTTTTTGCTTTCTTATTGTGTGTAGATTGATGAAGGGGAAAAAACTATTTAATTTTAGAATAAGGCTGTAACGTAATTAAATGTTGAAAAAGTCAAGGGGTCTGAATACTTACCGAAGGCGCTGTAGTTCATTGCGATGGTCAACATCTGGCAATGAGCTATTCTGGAGCAATCTAAGCTGTGCAGGTATTTCTATTCATATTTTCCTGCACCTGAGGAATTGTTGAATATATTATGTGCGCACTACGTTTTGAACAGGAAATGACCCATTCCCATCCTAATCCCATGTGACCAATCCCCATCCTAATCCCATGTGACCAATCCCCATCCTAATCCCATGTGACCCATTCCCATCCTAATCCCATGTGACCCATTCCCATCCTAATCCCATGTGACCCATTCCCATCCTAATCTCATGTGACCCAATTCCCATCCTAATCCCATGTGACCCATTCCCATCCTAATCTCATGTGACCCAATTCCCATCCTAATCTCATGTGACCCATTCCCATCCTAATCCCATGTGACCCAATTCCCATCCTAATCCCATGTGACCCATTCCCATCCTAATCCCATGTGACCAATCCCCATCCTAATCCTATGTGACCCATTCCCATCCTAATCCCATGTGACCAATCCCCATCCTAATCCCATGTGACCCAATTCCCATCCTAATCCCATGTGACCCATTCCCATCCTAATCCCATGTGACCCATTCCCATCCTAATCCCATGTGACCCATTCCCATCCTAATCCCATGTGCCCACCCATCCTATTCCCATCCTAATCTCATGTGACCCATTCCCATCCTAATCCTATGTGCTCATTCCCATCCTAATCCCATGTGACCCAATTCCCATCCTAATCCCATGTGACCCATTCCCATCCTAATCCCATGTGACCCAATTCCCATCCTAATCTCATGTGACCCAATTCCCATCCTAATCTCATGTGACCCATTCCCATCCTAATCCTATGTGACCCATTCCCATCCTAATCCCATGTGACCCAATTCCCATCCTAATCCCATGTGACCCATTCCCATCCTAATCCCATGTGACCAATCCCCATCCTAATCCTATGTGACCCATTCCCATCCTAATCCCATGTGACCACTCTTAGAGATAGAAGGGCTAGACACTCTTTCAAAAAGATAACCCGATTAAATGCATCAATGATGATATTTTGTCCGTAACAGAGCCAGAGTCTGAATTCATTTGTTGGGGAAGAGAGGAGGAAGTCTTACCCTTTAGAGATTTGACAGTTTTCCAGAATTTAGCCGGGTTCCCCTGTGGTCCCCTGTGGCTCAGTTGGTAGAGCATGGTGTTTGCACCGCCAGGGTTGTGGGTTCGATTCCCACGGGGGACCGGTATGGGGGGGGAAAAAATGTATGAAATGTATGCATTCACTACTGTAAGTTTCTCTGGATAAAAGCGTCTGCTAAATGACAAAAGTTTAAGAGTGGTTACATAATAATCAGATTTAGCATTTTTGATCAGACGTACACATTGATTCCTCAGTTGCCTAAATGATTTGCCAATCTGGGCCTAACCTGTGTTCCTGGTCTTGACCCAGGCAATATTCTTACTATAATTCAGGAGTAAACCAGGCATTCAATCTAACTTTAACTCTCAGAGTTTTGAAGGGAGCATGATTATCTACAGTAGTATTGAAGACATTTACAAAGCTTAAAGCTAAATCAGGTTCAGGGCGATACAATTAAGGTCACTAAAATATAGATCATGTAAAGTTCCTCTTAGTGATGACACGAGGAGATGTATGGATTTTCACATCTCTGATACAGACAACTGGGCAATGGTTACTAAAATCCAGTGGGAAAATCCAACTAGCAACATAAACGATACACAAAAGTATGTGGACACCATTCAAATTAGTGGATTCGGCTATTTCAGCCACACCGATTGTTGACATAAATACACTACATGGCCAAAAGTATGTGGACACCTGCTCGCCCAACATCTCATTCCAAAACCATTGACATTAATATGGAGTTGGTCCCCACTATGCTGCTATAACAGCCTCTACACTTCCTGGAAGACTTTCCAGTAGATGTTGGAACATTGTTGCGGGGACTTGCTTCCATTCAGCCACAAGAGCATTAGTTAGGTCGGGGCACTGATGTTCTACAATGTAGAAAACAGTAAAAAAAAAAATAAAGAAAAACCCTTGAATGAGTAGGTGTGTCCAAACTTTTGACCGATACCCCAGCTGTTGTCATTGGTGTCGGCTAATTGGATCCTAATAGAGAAATTAAAAACCTGCCACATCCGTAACGTGTCAGTGCCGGTGGATTCGATCTTAGTCCTGTATTGCGCTTTTTCTCTTTGGGGGCTGGTCGGAGGTCGAGGCGGGATTTCTTATAAGCGTCCGGATTAGCGTCCTGCTCCATGAAAGCGGCAGCTCTAGCCTTTAGCTCAGTGGGGATGCTGCCTGTGATCCATGGCTTCTGGTTGGGATATGTACGTACGGTCACACTTATTAATGAAGCCGGTGACTGATGTGTTGTACTCCTCAATGTTATCGAATGAATTCCGGAACATATTCCAGTCTGTGCTAGCAAAACAGTCCTGTAGCTTAGCGACCGCTTCATCGGACCACTTCTGTATTGAGCGCGTCACTGGTACTTCCTGTTTGATGTTTTGCCTGTAAGCAGGAAGTAGGAGGATAGAGTTATGATCTGATTTGCCAAAGGGAGGGCCTTGTATGCATTTCTGTGTGTGGATTAAAGGTGACCTAGAGTTTTGTCGCCTCTAGTTCAGTAAAATGGATTTCAGTTTCCTTTAACCAAGTCTGCCGTCGGGTTGCATTGGAAAAACTAGCAAGATGTACTGTATATTATCCATGGCTCTGAGAAACATAGAATATTACAGTTTTTCAGGTCCCGTTAATAGGATAGTCTTTAACGGAGCTCATCCAGTTTATTCTCCAGTGATTAATAGGATAGTCTCGATCAAAGCTCATCCAGTTTGTTCACCAGTGACTGCACGTCCGTCAATAGTAGAGAGGGCAATGGCGGTCTATTTGCTCTCCGACATAGTCTCGTCAGGATGGCTTCTATCCTGCCTCTCGTTTGCCGCCACTTTCACTTCCTTGTCCGGAGTAAGCAGGAAGTCCATAGCTGCCGACTCATTGAAGTAGAAATGTTAATCCAAAAATCGAGGTTAGTGATCCCTCTTCCCTCCTCTTCCCTCCCAAGCTAAAAGGCAGTAACTGCTCATAGAATGGAACTGAGAAAATGGCTTCAAAGATTTTTTTTAATTGTCCAGCCAAATTAATTCTAGGGAAATGTAATGATCTGTTGCCTTACTATGAGTACATTTTTTTTTATTAACGTTGACCCTGACCTCTGACATGACCTTTAACCCTTAAACGGAAGTTACTGCCTTCTTTCCTTGGCATGATATGTTATAAATTGCAGGGTAATACCAAAGCGAAGAGCAGTATCTGCCATTTTCATTTGTTAGTTTACTATACTATTCTCATTGCTATGAACACAAGAGCAGTGTAATTACTGACAGTGTAACAGAGTTGAAACTGCAGCCTTTGTGTGTCTTCTGCTAAGATACCAGTTGAATTTACATAGAGATGTAGGGTCTGCGTCAGTCACATTACATACTGTGTTTCACAAGTCGCCCATGTCTTGTTATAAGAATTCATGTGAAAAGCAGCACTGCAATTGTTTGAATTACATGTGGTGTAATATATAATGATGGAACATGCTAGAAGTATGACGTAGGGTAACACAAATTATATAAAAATGACCATGAGATTGCTAATAGAAACATTTAATTTGTATTTTTTCAAATGACACTTTTGAATGAATAAATAACAGATTTAAGAATACGTTTTAAACATATTTACATGTTCATATTCATAAGAAGACCCAAATTACATTTAGCTACAATTGATAAAATGCTGAATAGTTACATTTCATTTTTAAGTAAAACTGCTTCAGTGCTCTTCCATATAACTCCTCATCCTCAGTAATGCTGATCACAGCCAAGGCATTCCAGAACTGCCAACGATTTGCAGGCATCAGAGGACACAGCTTGGTGATTATGTCCATCTTCTTGGACTCGTCTATCCCTCTATCCGGTGTACGTAGTGTCGAGGCTGTCTCTAGAGTGACTTTCTTCGTCATAAAGTCAAGCTCTGTGAAGTCCTTTTCTTCATGGGAGACTTTGTAGAAGAGGCTCCTGGATCCACGCCTCACCTGGATCTCAGCCATCTCTGCCAGCTTTGGTGCTGCTGCTGCCTTCTTCAGCTTGACGATGGAATGGCCAGTTTTCCATGCCAGGAATGTTTTCATTTTTCATTTCCACCACCTCCACCTTGCCTGCGTTGGATTTGGCGACCACATGGAGGAAGTCCCCGTAGTCGTACACCACACCTCCAGGTCGAGCTTTCACTTCCTGTTCCACGCCATGGTGGAAACTGTCTGCGCACATGAAGGTGTGTCCCGGCTCGAAGAACTTGAGGGCGATGTCCTCCATCAAATTTGAGTCAGCATTGACAACACTCACCAGTGATGTTAGGAGGGACCAGTTTTCCACTGCATGCTTGACATCTCTCTCCCCCTCTCCAGTGCTGTTACGTAAGATGACGTAATCTCCTCCGCCGTCCGACCAGCTGTTCCTTCATGCCATACCACTGAGATTGTTTTCTTCTTCTTTCCAATGGTGGCGAATGTCTCGTGATAGACAACAATTCTTCTTGTGAACAATGCTGTTTTCACACCTGGCATACGAGGGAGCATGATAACTTTTTTTGCATATCAACGCTCCAACCAGGCCAAGCCTCTGGGTAATCGTTCTGTGCATCAGCCTGGTAATGGATTCCGCTCTGCCCTGCAGACTTCTTATGTTTCTCATATTTCCTACATTGCATGCAGTCGGTGTTGGTGATGGTGAAGTCAGGTGCTGCATGGCTGTTGTCTTGGCAGGCTTGGGTTTCCATATCCTTATTCTCCCTGTGTTCCATCTTCAGATGATGACCCTGCACCAAACAGAGTTCGCACTCCTCCTCCTCCTCCTCCAAGCTTCACAAAGCTGATGTTTCTTCTCTTTACCGCCTTGCGATAGGTTTCGTAACCGCAGCTGGCATCTCTGGGGCCGACCAATCAGCTGCTTGGGGGAATCCAAGAAGCCATTTCCTGAAATATACACATACATATACACAAACCCACAACACAGAAACTGGGGAACGTAACATTCTCATTATGCATAAACCGAATATTGACGTCAGTAGGGAGGTAGAGGCGATGTGGGGCATGCTCTCGCCTGGAAGGACTCAATGTGTTGCAGGATTCACGTTCAATTTGCTCGCTGAAGCTTTCTTTCCCCTCTGATCCTTTGGTGGAATCAGTTTGCTGGTGATTGACTTGCCCATCATCGTGACAATCAGCCTGTCATTTTTTTTGTTGTTGTTGGGGTGGTAGCCCAATGTTGTCAGAAAAAGAAAAAATAACCACTTTGCCCACCTGTTGTGCAGAACCGCTCTGGTTTGGAAGAGGAAGATGGTACAGAAACGACCTGCAGCGTTGCCTGTCAGCGCCAACACTGATATTTTTCTTAGATTGCTGTGCCACCATGTGGAAGATCCATGTCCTCTTCTCCTTATACTTCATCTCCCAAAACGTTTTCGCATATTTCATTTTGCCTCTACCTTCTGAAATATTCTGAGTACATTGCCTCTTGCGTTTGGGACCACATGGCTTACCCGTCGGTGGAATCTTGGATGTCTTGTTTGATAGGTTGTCTGGAGTTGTTGTGTCCACGGGCTTAGCTGCCACTTGTGCTGGAACATCCCAAGTCTGAAGGTGGCTGATAATCTTCATCATCATCATCATCATCATCATCATCATCATTGGCAATTGATTTCTCATCTGATAGACTGATGTCTATCTAAGGAGTCAGAGACTAACCACTGGTTCTCTATTTCTTCAAATAGTGTTGACACTGTGAATTCAGTTAAATGGGGGGGGGGGGGTGGATCAGGAATCTTTGTTGGAATGTGGCCCTTAAACTCAACTGAAATAAATAGAGCAAATAATCAGGGACATGCGTCCTAATTACTCTATTCTGTCATGGATCATAATAATTAATACTGACATGTTGTGGTGTACAAACATAATACCCATAATCCTTTTTCAGTTATTCTAGAATATAGGATATAATCAATGTTGATTTTGTCTTGTGTAAACATCATAATTTTCACTGTCGTTAACTCAGTTCATCTATTCATTTCATACCTGCTCCCAAAAAGGCTGTCACGTCTCTGTGTGTAGGAACGGACCAAAGCGCAGCGTGAATATCGTTCCACATCTTTTATTTGAAAGTGAAACTTAACCAAATAAACAAACAACAAACCCGTGACGACAGAGGTGCAACATGCACTAACTCAAAATAATCTCCCACAAACACTGGCGGGAAAAAACAACTACTACTTAAATATGATCCCCAATTAGAGACAACGATAACCAGCTGCCTCTAATTTGGGAATCATACAAAAAAATAATAAAAAAAAATAGAAAAAAGGAAACTAGAACCAAACAACATAGAACGCTGTTCCTCTTACCAAACATGTGTAAATGTACACGCCCTGACCTACTCTACCGTAGAAAATAAGAGCTCTCTATGGTCAGGACGTGACAAAGGCTCTTAAATTTTCATCTTTATTTACAAATACATTTTTTTTTGCATGGATGGACACTGGGTAGTGTAATATCTACATACAAAAATCTCTGAAACTGGAAACACTTATCTCCCTCACTAGCTTTAAGCACCAGCTATCAGAGCAGCTCCCAGATCACTGCACCTGTACATAGCCCATCTATAATTTAGCCCAAACTACTACCTCTTCCCCTACTGTATTTATTTATTTATTTATTTTGCTCCTTTGCACCATATTATTTATATTTTAACTATGAACTTTCTTCCACTACAAATCTACCATTCCAGTGTTTTACTTGCTATATTGTATTTACTTTGCCACCATGGCCTTTTTTTGCCTTTACCCCCCTTATCTCACCTCATTTGCTCACATTGTATATAGACTTATTTTTCTACTGCATCATTGATTGTATGTTTGTTTTACTCCATGTGTAACTCTGTGTTGTTGTATGTGTCGAACTGCTTTGCTTTATCTTGGCCAGGTCGCAATTGTAAATGAGAACTTGTTCTCAACTGGCCTACATGGTTAAATAAAGGTGAAATAAAATAAATAAAATATGGGATACTGGGTAGTGTATTATGGGATACTGGGTAGTGTAATATGGGATACTGGGTAGTGTATTATGGGATACTGGGTAGTGTAATATGGGATACTGGGTAGTGTAATATGGGATACTGGGTAGTGTAATATGGGATACTGGTTAGTGTATTATGGGATACTGGGTAGTGTAATATGGGATACTGGGTAGTGTAATATGGGATACTGGTTAGTGTAATATGGGATACTGGGTAGTGTAATATGGGATACTGGGTAGTGTATTATGGGATACTGGGTAGTGCATTATGGGATACTGGGTAGTGCAATATGGGATACTGGGTAGTGTAATATGGGATACTGGGTAGTGTATTATGGGATACTGGGTAGTGTAATATGGGATACTGGGTAGTGTAATATGGGATACTGGGTAGTGTATTATGGGATACTGGGTAGTGTATTATGGGATACTGGGTAGTGTAATATGGGATACTGGGTAGTGTATTATGGGATACTGGGTAGTGTAATATGGGATAGTCATTGGCGCTGTGAAATAATATTGCAGCAAAAGCTCAATCTCTTTCTGCTGATGATAGAGAAAAAGAGAGAGGGGGAGAGAGAGAGAGCGATGGAGAGGTAGAGACATGGCTCACACAGAGAAAGAGAGAGAGAGATGGATAGGTAGAGACAAAGAGAGAGAGGGAGGGAGTGAGAGAGGTGGAGACAAGGAGAGAAAGCGAGAGAGAGAGAGGGTGAGAGAGCGAGAGCGAGAGGGGGTGAGAGAGAGAGAGAGAGAGAGCGGGGTGAGGAAGAAGGAGAAGGAAAGAGAAGGAGAGAAGGAGAGAGCGGTGTGAGGAAGAAGAAGAAGGAAAGAGAAGGGCGAGGGGGAGAGGGGGGAGAGAGAGAGAGAGAGAGCGGGGTGAGGAAGAAGGAGAAGGAAAGAGAAGGAGAGAGCGAGAGGGGGAGAGAGAGAGAGAGCGGGGTGAGGAAGAAGGAGAAGGAGAGAGAAGGAGAGAGAAGGAGAGAGAAGGAGAGAGAAGGAGAGAGCGGGGTGAGGAAGAAGGAGAAGGAGAGAGAAGGAGAGAGAAGGAGAGAGAAGGAGAGAGAAGGAGAGAGCGGGGTGAGGAAGAAGGAGAAGGAGAGAGAAGGAGAGAGCTTGTCTCTGTATCATGCTTATCACTCCTCAGTTTCTTCTGCTCTCAGTTTGGCTCGTGGCGGTGGGTTTGTTGGTGGGCTCGGCACCCTGCTGTGGAAATCTGTAAGGAACAACAGTGTAAAGCTAGCTGTTTGTTTCCTGGCGTTCTGTCCCTTGTCAATCTACATTGTTTTGGTATTTTTCTTCGTCTGTCTTCTCTTGGTCTACTTCCCAAAATAGCACCCTATTCCCTATGCAGTGCACTACTTTCCATAGCAGAACCCAGAATGCCATGGTCAAAAGTATTGCACTTTACATATGGAATAGGCTGCCATTTCAGACACAATCAAGTTGTGTGTCTCTGTCTCTCTCGCTCTGTCTCTCTCTCTGTCTCTCTCTCTGCTCTCTCTCTCTCGCTCAGTCTCTCTCTGTCTCTCTCTCTGTCTCTCTCTCTCTTTGTCTCTCTCTCTGTCTCTGTCTCTGTCTCTCTCTCTCTCTCTCTGTCTCTCTCTGTCTCTCTCTCTGTCTCTCTCTCTCTCGCTCTCTCTCTGTGTCTCTCTCTCTGTCTCTGTCTCTCTCTCTCTCTCTCTGTCTCTCTCTCTGTCTCTCTGTCTCTCTCTCTCTCTCTCTGTCTCTCTCTCTGTCTCTCTGTCTCTCTCTCTGTCTCTCTCTCTCTCTCTCTCTCTCTCTCTCTCTCTCTCTCTATTTCCCCCGGAAAGGTTTGTGATGATGACACGGCTTGCCAGAGCGTGTCCAGAGGAACATGCAGGACTGCTAATCTGCCCGGCTGTCATGCCGACTCTGCGTCAGGACAGGAATGGGCACAGCAGGGGCTGGTAATTGGAGGTTGTTAGCTACAAGGGACAAGTTGTAGAAGATGACAGTAAATCTACTGAGCCCAGTTCTAGAGATCCAACGCTGGTCTGTTATGATCGGGGAGAGATTTAGAGAGCTGATCCTTTTTTTAAATTTCTTATTGCAGAAATAGTATCTTCCAGCCGTAGTTCCTTTGTGCGGAATGAGAATGTGAAACCACAGAAGAGGAGAGGAGAGGAGAGGAGAGGAGAGGAGAGGAG
>NC_138310.1:94017483-94064983 GCF_965601325.2 Salmo salar
GGAAAATAGGAGAGCGACAGGTAGCTAGTTGCAGGGCTTGTCTTGTGTTTTAACAACAGTTACAGGGTTAAGTGACAGGAGAAAGAGAGAGAGAGACAGACAGAGAGGGAACACTGACTGAGAAGAGAAAGAAGCCGCTCAGAGCCATTTCTCTTTTCCAACACTGAGTAGAATAAGTATTGCCATAGAAATGAAGTGCCTGAAACGGTGTCTTCGTCCCAAATAGCACCATGTTCCCTATGTAGTGCACTACTATGACCAGGGCCCATGAGCAGCTGTGTAGGGAATAGGGTGCCATTTTGGCACTCAAGCCAGTGCCATGATCCCCATTGGAGCAGTATAGCGAAGGGGAGCAAAGCTCAACTTCCTCCCACAGGACTGCAGCTAGAGACGCTTTTAAAGAGAACAAGATGTGTGTGTGTCCTTCTGGTTGTCATTTGCTCGTTCTCACAGGCTAATAATGAGTTTTTACCTCAGCTATGTCAAAACCTGTCTTAATTCCATTGTTGTTCAAACCTCTTTAGATCGGCGGTTATAGACTTTAAAAACTTCACACACATCTTGGTCACAAGTACGCACGCACGCACGCACGCCACACACACACACACACACACACACACACACACACACACACACACACACACACACACACACACACACACACACACACACACACACACACATTCTCACAGTACAGTATAACCTTAGGGCTTCTCTTGTCTGTTTCATGTCTACCTACAGACTTTACCGTAGACCTAGCTAACAAATCAAAAGTAGTGCACTTGATGGGGAATAGTGTTCCATTTGGGATGCATCTATATGGGGCTCCTGGGGTGTGAGGGAGCTAGAGAGGATGTGTTTTTTAAAGTATGTTATTGAAGTTTTAAGTATGACTATTGAATATTACTGTGTATTCGTATGCCTTATTTTATCTGTAATTAATCCAGACTGAGACTCACATGGTAGATAGTTGTTTTTTCTATCATCGTGATTTTTCATGCTGTTGTCATGTTTGCCAATTATGTTACATAGATGATTGATGGGTTCAGGTCTCTCTCTCTCTTTAACCTAACCAGACAGAGAGACAGGCTGTGTGAAGGGAGTGTTCTAACCAGAGACAGAGAGACAGGCTGTGTGAAGGGAGTGTTCTAACCAGACAGAGAGACAGGCTGTGTGAAGGGAGTGTTCTAACCAGACAGAGAGACAGGCTGTGTGAAGGGAGTGTTCTAACCAGACAGAGAGACAGGCTGTGTGAAGGGAGTGTTCTAACCGAGACAGAGAGACAGGCTGTGTGAAGGGAGTGTTCTAACCAGACAGAGAGACAGGCTGTGTGAAGGGAGTGTTCTAACCAGACAGAGAGACAGGCTGTGTGAAGGGAGTGTTTTAACCAGAGACAGAGAGACAGGCTGTGTGAAGGGAGTGTTCTAACCAGACAGAGAGACAGGCTGTGTGAAGGGAGTGTTCTAACCAGACAGAGAGACAGGCTGTGTGAAGGGAGTGTTCTAACCAGACAGAGAGACAGGCTGTGTGAAGGGAGTGTTCTAACCAGAGACAGAGAGACAGGCTGTGTGAAGGGAGTGTTCTAACCAGACAGAGAGACAGGCTGTGTGAAGGGAGTGTTCTAACCAGACAGAGAGACAGGCTGTGTGAAGGGAGTGTTTTAACCAGAGACAGAGAGACAGGCTGTGTGAAGGGAGTGTTCTAACCAGACAGAGAGACAGGCTGTGTGAAGGGAGTGTTCTAACCAGACAGAGAGACAGGCTGTGTGATGGGAGTGTTCTAACCAGACAGAGAGACAGGCTGTGTGAAGGGAGTGTTTTAACCAGAGACAGAGAGACAGGCTGTGTGAAGGGAGTGTTCTAACCAGACAGAGAGACAGGCTGTGTGAAGGGAGTGTTCTAACCAGACAGAGAGACAGGCTGTGTGATGGGAGTGTTCTAACCAGACAGAGAGACAGGCTGTGTGAAGGGAGTGTTCTAACCAGACAGAGAGACAGGCTGTGTGAAGGGAGTGTTCTAACCAGACAGAGAGAGACAGGCTGTGTGAAGGGAGTGTTCTAACCAGACAGAGAGACAGGCTGTGTGAAGGGAGTGTTCTAACCAGACAGAGAGACAGGCTGTGTGAAGGGAGTGTTCTAACCAGACAGAGAGAGACAGGCTGTGTGAAGGGAGTGTTCTAACCAGAGACAGAGAGACAGGCTGTGTGAAGGGAGTGTTCTAACCAGACAGAGAGACAGGCTGTGTGAAGGGAGTGTTCTAACCAGACAGAGAGACAGGCTGTGTGAAGGGAGTGTTCTAACCAGACAGAGAGAGACAGGCTGTGTGAAGGGAGTGTTCTAACCAGAGACAGAGAGACAGGCTGTGTGAAGGGAGTGTTCTAACCAGACAGAGAGACAGGCTGTGTGAAGGGAGTGTTCTAACCAGACAGAGAGACAGGCTGTGTGAAGGGAGTGTTCTAACCAGACAGAGAGACAGGCTGTGTGAAGGGAGTGTTCTAACCAGACAGAGAGACAGGCTGTTTGAAGGGAGTGTTTGTTTCCTGGGAAAGGGATCAGCAGCCAAGTCCAGATGCCAAGGCCGTCCCCCGGGACCAGAGTCCTGACTGCAGGCTGCCTGGGAGGAAGCAGTGCTCTGAGAGAGAAGCCTAGAGAGGCAAAGGCTGGGGTAGGGGCTGACAGGGAGAGAAAGAGAGAGAGTCTAGTCTAGTTTGCCTACCCCTGATCTGTCTAGTTTAGACTAACACTGATCTGTCTAGCTTACTCTAGTCTCGTTTACCCCTGATCTGTCTAGTTTAGCCTAGTCTCGTTTAGTCCACCCCTGATCTGTCTAGTTTAGCCTAGTCTCGTTTAGTCCACCCCTGATCTGACTAGCTTAGCCTAGTCTAGTTTAGCCTACTCTGATCTGTCTAGCTTAGCCTAGTCTCTCTTAGCTTACCCATATCTGTCTATTTTAGCCTACCCCTGATCTGTCTAGCTTAGCCTACCCCTGATCTGTCTAGCTTAGCTTACCCATATCTGTCTATTTTAGCCTACCCCTGATCTGTCTAGCTTAGCCTGGTCTAGTTTAGCCTACCCCTGATCTGTCTGGGTTAGTCTACCCTGATCTAACTAGTTTAGCCTACCCCTGATCTGTCTAGGTTAGTCTACCCTGATATAACTAGTTTAGCCTACCCCTGATCTGTCTAGTTAACCTAGTCTAGTTTAGCCTACCCCTGATCTGTCTAGTTAAGCTAGTCTAGCTTACCCTACACCTGATCTGTCTAGTGTAGCCTATAGCTGCTCTGTCTAGCTTTAGCCTACCCCTGATCTGTCTAGTTAAGCTAGTCTATCTTAACCTACGCCTGATTGGTCTAGCTTGGTCTACGCCTGATCTGTTTATCTTAGCGTAATTTATCTTAGCATAACCCTGATCTGTCTATTTTCACCTACCAATGATCTGTCTAGCTTAGCCTAATCTAGTTTAGCCTACCCCTGAACTGTCTAGTTAACCTAGTTTAGCTTACTCTACCCCTGCTCTTAGCTTATCCTACCCCTGCTCTTAGCTTACCCTACCCCTGCTCTTAGCTTATCCTAGCCCTGCTCTTAGCTTAGCCTACCCCTGATCTGTCTACCTAAGCGTATCCCTGATCTGTCTATCTTAGCCTATCCCTGATCTGTCTAGCTTATCCTACCCCTGCTCTTAGCTTAGCCTACCCCTGATCTGTCTAGGTAACCTAGTCTAGCTGAGCCTATCCCTGATCTGTCTAGCTTAACCTACCCCTGATCTGTCTAGCTTATCCTACCCCTGCTCTTAGCTTAGCCTACCCCTGATCTGTCTAGGTAACCTAGTCTAGCTTAGCCTACCCCTGATCTGTCTTGCTCAGCCTACCCCTGATCTGTCTAGCTTAGCCTACCCTTGCTCTTAGCTTAGCCTACCCCTGATCTGTCTAGGTTAACCTATCGCTGATCTGTCTAGCTTAGCCTACCCCCTGCTCTGTCTAGCTTAGCCTAGTCTAGCTGAGCCTACCCCTGATCTGTCTAGCTTAGCGCCGCTGAGCCCCGCAGCAGTGCAGTACAGAAGACTAGATCATCACGCCACCACTCCTTCTCCTGCTCCTTCCGATGGCCAGAGAGAGCCGGACTGGAGCTGCGTGTGGTGTTTTCATTTAGGACAAGCTCGTGAAGAATGAGAGGAGAGAAAGAGAGGAGAGGAATGGAAAACAACTCCATGACACGTCAGGATGACAAACAGAGGACTACTCAGATGTACATGCTAACAAAACACTTCTTACTAGGTTGTTCTTCCTACAAAGAATGGGGTCGGCTTTCAGCACCGCACGCGGACTGCGGGAGGAATTGCCTCTCCTTTCCCGAGATAATTTGAAAACATTCTGTGTGTGTGTGTGTGTGGTGTGTGTGTGTGTGTGTGTGTGTGTGTGTGTGTGTGTGTGTGTGAGGTGGTCATAACTTCTCACGGTTCCTGGTAATTGGAAGCAGTGAACCACAGAGAGTTGAGCGACTCGTTGCTTCCTTTCGCTCTCTCTCCTCAGACTGCTGTTTGAAGTTTCCTCTGCCTCTAGCATGTGTGTTGAGAGAAAACGGAGTAGGAGAGAGGGGGAGAGACAGACTGAATTACAGACAGTCTATATTCCTGTCTTTGACAATCGTTGATATATGTTTACTTTGACAATGTAACTGTTTTACTTTACATGGGCACCCTCATAGGTATCATCCTGACCAACTTGCCCTCTATATACACCTCTGCTGTCTTCAACCAGGATCTCAACGATCACTGCCTCATTGCCTGCGCCCGTAATAGGTCCGCGGTCAAACGACCACCCCTCATCGCTGTCAAACGCTCCCTAAAACACTTCTGCGAGCAGGCCTTTCTAATCGACCTGGCCCGGGTATCCTGGAAGGATATTGACCTCATCCCGTCAGTAGAGGATGCCTGGTTGTTCTTTAAAAGTGCTTTCCTCACCATCTTAAATAAGCTCCATTCAAAATATGCAGAACTAAGAACAGATATAGTCCTTGGTTCACCCCAGACCTGACTGCCCTTGACCAGCACAAAAACATCCTGTGGCGTATTGCATTAGCATCAAATAGCCCCCGCGATATGCAACTTTTCAGAGAAGTCAGGAACAAATATACACAGTCAGTTAGCAAAGCTAATACTAGCTATTTAAAACAGAAATGTGCATCCTGTAGCACTAATTCCAAAAGTTTTGGGACTCTGTAAAGTCCATGGAGAATAAGAGCACCTCCTCCCAGCTGCCCACTGCTCTGAGGCTAGGAAACACTGTCACCACTGATAAATCCACGATAATCGATCATTTCAATAAGCATTTTTCTACGGCTGGCCATGCTTTCCACCTGGCTACCCCAACCCCGGCCAACATCTCTGCAACCCCCCCGCAGAAACTTGCCCAAGTCTCCCCCGCTTCTCCTTCACCCAAATCCAGATAGCTGATGTTCTGAAAGAGCTCACAAATCAGCTGGGCTAGACAATCTGGACCCTCTCTTTCTAAAATGATCCGCCGAAAATGTTGCAACCCCTATTACTAGCCTGTTCAACCTCTCTTTCGTATCATCTGAGATCCCCAAAGATTGGAAAGCTGCTGTGGTCATCCCCCTCTTCAAAGGGGGAGACAATCTAGACCCAAACTGTTTTAGACCGACAGTTGAAGTCAGAAGTTTACATACACTTAGGTTGGAGTCATTAAAACTCATTTTTCAACCACTCCACAAATTTCTTGTTAACAAACTATAGTTTTGGTAAGTCGGTTAGGACATCTACTTTGTGCATGACACAAGTCATTTTTCCAACAATTGTTTACAGACAGATTATTTCACTTATAATTCACTGTATCACAATTCCAGTATGTCAGAAGTTCACATACACTAAGTTGACTGTGCCTTTAAACAGCTTGGAAAATTCCAGAAAATTATGTCATGGCTTTAGAAGCTTCTGATAGGCTAATTGACATAATTTGAGTGTGGATGTATTTCAAGCCTACCTTCAACCCCAGTGCCCCTTTGCAAGACCTCAGAAAAAATTGTAGACCTCCACAAGTCTGGTTCATTCATGGGAGCAATTTCCAAACGCCTGAAGGTACCACGTTCATCTGTACAAACAATAGTACGCAAGTATAAACACCATGGGACCACGCAGCCGTCATACCGCTCAGGAAGGAGACGTGTTCTGTCTCCTAGAGATGAACGTACTTTGGTGCGAAAAAGTGAAAATCAATCCCAGAACAACAGCAATGCACCTCAGCCACGCTCAAGGTCCTAAATGATATCATAACCGCCATCGATAAGAGACATTACTGTGCAGCCATCTTCATCGACCTGGCCAAGGCTTTCGAACCTGTCAATCACCGCATTCTTATCGGCAGACTCAACAGCCTTGGTTTCTCAAATGACTGCCTCGTCTGGCTCACCAACTACTTCTCAGATAGAGTTCAGTGTGTCAAATCGGAGGGCCTGTTGTCCGGACCTCTGGCAGTCTCTATGGGGGTGCCACAGGGTTCAATTCTCGGGCCGACTCTTTTCTCTGTATATATCAATGATGTCGCTCTTGCTGCTGGTGAGTCTCTGATCCACCTCTACGCAGACGACACCATTCTGTATACATCTGGCCCTTCTTTGGACACTGTGTTAACTAACCTCCAGACGAGCTTCAATGCCATACAACACTCCTTCCGTGGCCTCCAACTGCTTTTAAATACAAGTAAAACTAAATGCATGCTCTTCAACCGATTGCTGCCCACACCTGCCCGCCTGTCCAGCATCACTACTCTGGACGGTTCTGACTTAGAATATGTGGACAACTACAAATACCTAGGTGTCTGGCTAGACTGTAAACTCTCCTTCCAGACTCATATTATGCATCTCCAATCCAAAATTAAATCTAGAATGGGCTTCCTATTTCGCAACAAAGCCTCCTTCTCTCATGCTGCCAAACATACCTTCGTAAAACTGACTATTCTACTGATCCGATGTAATATACTCCAGCAGGTATATTTCACTGGTCACCCCCAAAGCCAACACCTCCTTTGGCCGCCTTTCATTCCAGTTCTCTGCTGCCAATGACTGGAACGAATTGCAAAAATCACTGAAGCTGGAGACTCATATCTCTCTCTAACTTTAAGCATCAGCTGTCTGAGCAGCTTACTGATCACTGTACCTGTATACAGCCCATCTGTAAATAGCCGACCCAACTACCTCATCCCCATATTGTTATATATATTTTTTATCTTTTGCACCCCAGTATCTCTACTTGCACCCCAGTATCTCTACTTGCACATCATCATCTGCACATCTATCACTCCAGTGTTAATGCTACATTGTAATTATTTCACCTCTATTGCCTATTTATTGCCTTACCTCCCTAATCTTACTACATTTGCACACACTGTGGAGATAGATGTTTCTATTGTGTTATTGACTGTACGTTTGTTTATGTGTAACTCTGTGTTGTTGTTTTTGTCGCACTGCTTTGCTTTATCGTGGCCAGGTCGCAGTTGTAAATGAGAACTTGTTCTCAACGGGCCTACCTGGTTAAATAAAGGGTCAGGGTTATATATATAAATACCTGGTTAAATAAAGGTGAAATAAAAAAAACATGTCAATTATTGAATTGAGAGAGAGAAAATGGAGAGACTGAGAGAGAGGGAGGGAGAAAGTATTTAGATTATTTTGTAGTAGTATTTAGTTGTATATAGATGATGATGATGCAGTAGTATTTAGTTGTATATAGATGATGATGATGCAGTAGTATTTAGTTGTATATAGATGATGATGATGCAGTAGTATTTAGTTGTATATAGATGATGATGATGCAGTAGTATTTAGTTGTATATAGATGATGATGCAGTAGTATTTTGATGATTTAGATGATGTTGCAGTATTTAGATGATGTTGCAGTAGTATTTAGATGATGTAGTAGTAGAATTTATATGATGTTGTAGTTGTATTTATATGATTTAGATGATGTTGCAGTATTTAGATGATGTTGTAGTTGTATTTATATGATGTTGCAGTAGTATTTAGATGATGTAGTATTTAGACAATGTTGTAGTATTTAGATAATGTTGTAGTAAGTAGTATTTAGATGGTATATAGATGATGATGCAGTAGTATTTAGTAGTATATAGATTATTTAGATTATGTTGTAGTAGTATTTAGTTGTATATAGATGATGATGTAGTATATAGATTATTTAGATTATGTTGTAGTAGTATTTAGATGATGTTGTAGTAGTATTTACATGATTTAGATGATGTTGTAGTATTTAGATGGTTTTAGATGATGTTGTAGTATTTAGATAATGTTGTAGTATTTAGATGATGTTGCAGTAGTATTTAGATGATGTTGTAGTAGTATTTAGATGATGTTGCAGTAGTATTTAGATGATTTAGATGATGTTGTAGTATTTAGATGATGTTGTAGTATTTAGATGATGTTGCAGTAGTATTTAGATGATGTTGTAGTATTTAGATGATGATGTAGTAGTATTTAGATGATGATGTAGTATTTAGATGATGTTGTAGTAGTATTTAGATGATGATGTAGTATTTAGATGATGTTGCAGTAGTTTTTAGACAATGTTGTAGTAGTATTTAGATGATGTTGCAGTAGTATTTAGATGATGTTGTAGTATTTAGATGATGTTGCAGTATTTAGATGATGTTGTAGTATTTAGATGATGTTGTAGTAGTATTTAGATGATGTTGTAGTACTTAGATGATGTTGTAGTAGTATTTAGATGATGTTGTAGTATTTAGATGATGATGTAGTAGTATTTAGATGATGATGTAGTATTTAGATGATGTTGTAGTAGTATTTAGATGATGTAGTATTTAGATGATGATGTAGTAGTACTTAGATGGTTTAGATGATGTTGTAGTATTTATATGATGTTGTAGTAGTATTTATGTGATATTGTAGTAGTATTTATATGATGTTGTAGTAGTATTTAGATGATGTTGTGGTAGTATTTATTAGTATTTAGATGATGTTGTAGTATTTAGATTATGTTGTAGTATTTATATGATGTTGTAGTAGTATTTAGATGATGTTGTGGTAGTATTTATTAGTATTTAGATGATGTTGTAGTATTTAGATGATGATGTAGTAGTACTTAGATGATTTAGATGATGTAGTAGTATTTAGATGATGTTGTAGTAGTATTTAGATGATGTTGTGGTAGTATTTATTAGTATTTAGATGATGTTGCCATTGTATTTAGGGCAAATGTCAACATCCGTGATACAGCTTCTACTGCCTCTTTTTCTGTCTCTGACTGTGACTTTATTACCATCTGTTCATTTATACAACATCATTGAGAAATCCGAGAAGTGAGTACATACACTTTATCTTCGCTATTCCTCTCAGGCTTTTGTTTGTCCTTCTCGGAGGCAGTCGGTCCCAGACATTTACCTTGACCTCCACTTCTTTTCTCGACAGTGGATGTTTTGTATTCTGGTTATTTTCTCTGCAGTTCCCTTTCACCCACGCTTTCTTTCACGTTCCTCATAATTTAGATAATCTGTATCCTAATGAACTGCATGCTTTCCCGAGTTGCAGTGGGAGGACCACGCAACTTATCATCACATGACTCCAAGTTGACCCCGATATAATAGTTGTTATATCAATATTTGCGCGGGAAAGTGTTTCCAATGCCATTTCGAGCGTAATACATTTTACAGACACAAAAATATCCCACCTTGTCTAGCGTATCTTGGCTTGTCGACGTTTGGAATGTTTACCGACAAATGTTCTGTTTCCTTTACGTATTTTATTCACATAAAAAGATCGGAACCTGTTTAGTGATTCTGATTGTGTCCTAAATGGTACCCTAGCACACTATATAGAGACTTTTGACCAGAGCCCTAAGGGTAGGGATTAGGGAAAAGTGCAGAACATTAGGCTTCTGACGTACATACGGCGCCTTCGGGAAAGTATTCAGACCCCTTGAATTTTTCCACATTTTGTTACGTTACAGCCTTATTCTAAAATGTATTAAATCTGTTTTTTTTTTCCCCCTCATCAATCTACACACAATAACCCATAATGACAAAGCAAAAACAGGTTTTTAGAAATTTTAGCAAATTTAGAATAAAACCCCCTCGGAAATATCACATTACCATAAGTAGTCAAACCCTTTACGCAGTATTTTGTTGGAAGGTGAACCTTCGGATGGTGTCAGGTTTCCTCCAGACGTGACGCTTGGCATTCAGACCAAAGAGTTCATTCTTGGTTTCATCAGACCAGAGAATCTTGTTTCTCATCGTCTGAAAGTCTTCAGGTGCCTTTTGGCAAACTCCAAGCAGGCTGTCATGTATCTTTTACTGAGGAGTGGCTTCCATCTGGCTACTCTACCATAAAGGCCTGATTGATGGAGTGCTGCAGAGATGGTTGTCCTTCTGGAAGGTTCTCTCATATCCTCAGAGGAACTAGAGCTCTCAGAGTGACCATTGGGTTCTTGGTCACCTCCCTGACAAAGACCCTTCTACCCCGATTGCTCAGTTTGGCCTGGCGACCAGTCTTGGTACCCTTCCCCAGATCTGTGCCTTGACACAATCCTGTCTCGGAGCTCTACGGACAATTCCTTCGACCTCATGGCTTGGTTGTTGCTCTGACATGCACTGTCAACTGTGGGACCTTATATAGACAGGTGTGTGCCTTTCCAAATCATGTCCGAAGACAAGGTACTCAACACTGCCTGAAGACACAGGCTGCAAGGTACTCAATACTGCCTGAAGACAAGGTTCTCAATACTGCCTGAAGACAAGGTACTCAATACTGCCTGAAGATACAGGCTGCAAGGTACTCAATACTGCCTGAAGACAAGGTACGCAATACTGCCTGAAGACAAGGTACTCAATACTGCCTGAAGACAAGGTACTCAATACTGCATGAAGACAAGGTACTCAATACTGCCTGAAGACAAGGTTCTCAATACTGCCTGAAGACAAGGTACTCAATACTGCCTGAAGATACAGGCTGCAAGGTACTCAATACTGTCTGAAGACAAGGTACGCAATACTGCCTGAAGACAAGGTACGCAATACTGCATGAAGACAAGGTACTCAATACTGCCTGAAGACAAGGTTCTCAATACTGCCTGAAGACAAGGTACTCAATACTGCCTGAAGATACAGGCTGCAAGGTACTCAATACTGCCTGAAGACAAGGTACTCAAGACTGCCTGAAGACAAGGTACTCAATACTGTCTGAAGACAAGGTACTCAATACTGTCTGAAGACAAGGTACTCAATACTGCCTGAAGACAAGGTAATCAATACTGCCTGGAGATACAGGCTACAAGGTACTCAATACTGCCTGAAGACAAGGTTCTCAATACTGCCTGAAGACAAGGTACTCAATACTGTCTGAAGACAAGGTACTCAATACTGCCTGAAGACAAGGTAATCAATACTGCCTGGAGATACAGGCTACAAGGTACTCAATACTGCCTGAAGACAAGGTTCTCAATACTGCCTGAAGACAAGGTACTCAATACTGCCTGAAGACAAGGTTCTCAATACTGCCTGAAGACAAGGTACTCAATACTGCATGAAGACAAGGTACTCAATACTGCCTGAAGACAAGGTACTCAATACTGCCTGAAGATACAGGCTGCAAGGTACTCAATACTGCATGAAGACAAGGTACTCAATACTGCCTGAAGACAAGATACTCAATACTGCCTGAAGATACAGGCTGCAAGGTACTCAATACTGCCTGAAGACAAGGTACTCAATACTGCCTGAAGACAAGGTACTCAATACTGCCTGAAGATACAGGCTGCAAGGTACTCAATACTGCATGAAGACAAGGTACTCAATACTGCCTGAAGACAAGGTACTCAATACTGCCTGAAGACAAGGTACTCAATACTGCATGAAGACAAGGTACTCAATACTGCCTGAAGACAAGGTTCTCAATACTGCCTGAAGACAAGGTACTCAATACTGCCTGAAGATACAGGCTGCAAGGTACTCAATACTGCCTGAAGACAAGGTACGCAATACTGCCTGAAGACAAGGTACACAATACTGCATGAAGACAAGGTACTCAATACTGCCTGAAGACAAGGTTCTCAATACTGCCTGAAGACAAGGTACTCAATACTGCCTGAAGATACAGGCTGCAAGGTACTCAATACTGCCTGAAGACAAGGTACTCAATACTGCCTGAAGATACAGGCTGCAAGGTACTCAATACTGCCTGAAGACAAGGTACTCAATACTGCCTGAAGACAAGGTACTCAAGACTGCCTGAAGACAAGGTACTCAATACTGTCTGAAGACAAGGTACTCAATACTGTCTGAAGACAAGGTACTCAATACTGCCTGAAGACAAGGTAATCAATACTGCCTGGAGATACAGGCTACAAGGTACTCAATACTGCCTGAAGACAAGGTTCTCAATACTGCCTGAAGACAAGGTACTCAATACTGTCTGAAGACAAGGTACTCAATACTGCCTGAAGACAAGGTAATCAATACTGCCTGGAGATACAGGCTACAAGGTACTCAATACTGCCTGAAGACAAGGTTCTCAATACTGCCTGAAGACAAGGTACTCAATACTGCCTGAAGACAAGGTTCTCAATACTGCCTGAAGACAAGGTACTCAATACTGCATGAAGACAAGGTACTCAATACTGCCTGAAGACAAGGTACTCAATACTGCCTGAAGATACAGGCTGCAAGGTACTCAATACTGCATGAAGACAAGGTACTCAATACTGCCTGAAGACAAGGTACTCAATACTGCCTGAAGATACAGGCTGCAAGGTACTCAATACTGCATGAAGACAAGGTACTCAATACTGCCTGAAGACAAGGTACTCAATACTGCCTGAAGATACAGGCTGCAAGGTACTCAATACTGCCTGAAGACAAGGTACTCAAGACTGCCTGAAGACAAGGTACTCAATACTGCCTGAAGACAAGGTACTCAATACTGCCTGAAGACAAGGTACTCAATACTGCCTGAAGATACAGGCTGCAAGGTACTCAATACTGCCTGAAGACAAGGTACTCAATACTGCCTGAAGATACAGGCTGCAAGGTACTCAATACTGCCTGAAGACAAGGTACTCAATACTGCCTGAAGATACAGGCTGCAAGGTACTCAATACTGCCAAGGTACTGAAGAAAGTAGGAAACCAAGCACTTGGAGGAACCAAATAAAGATTGAAGTCTGTCTCTGTAGTTTACACTCCATCTCCAATAGATGTTGAAATAAACAGTTCCTTTATAACTATTAACAGGTCTGCTAAGGCTCTCAGCCTGATGTGCACACAACACAACAACACAACACAACAACACAACACAACAACACAACACAACACAACAACACAACAACACACCACAACAACACAACACAACAACACAACACAACAACACAACACAACACACACAACACAACACACACAACACAACAACACAACACACACAACACACCACAACACACCACAACAACACAACAACACAACAACACAACACAACACAACAACACAACAACACAACACAACAACAACACAACACAACAACACAACAACACAACACAACACAACAACACAACACAACAACACAACACAACAACACAACAACACACCACACACAACACAACACAACAACACAACACAACAACACAACACAACACAACAACACCAACACAACACAACAACACACAACACACCACAACAACACAACACACAACACAACACAACAACACAACAACACAACACAACAACAACACAACACAACAACACAACAACACAACAACACAACACAACAACACAACACAACAACACACCACAACAACACACCACAACAACAAAACAACACAACAACACAACACAACAACACAACACAGCAACACAACACAACAACACAACAACACAACACAACAACACGACAACAGAACAAAACACAAAACAACACAACACAGCACAACACAACAACACAACACAACAACACAACAACACAACACAACACAACAACACACCACAACAACACACCACAACAACACAACACAGCAACACAACAACACACCACAACACACCACAACACACCACACACAACACAACAACACACACAACACAACAACACAACAACACACCAACACAACAACAACACAACAACACAACAACACAAAACACACCACAACAACACAACAACACAACACAACACAACAACCCAACACAACAACACAACAACACACCAACACAACAACAACACAACACAACAACACAACAACACAACAACACAACACAACAACACAACAACACACCAACACAACAACAACACAACACAACAACACAACAACACAAAACACACCACAACAACACAACACAACAACACAACACACACAACACACACACACACACAACACACACAACACAACACAACACAACAACACAACAACACAACACAGCAACACAACAACACACAACACAACACAACACAACAACACAACACAACAACACAACACAACAACACAACAACACAAAACACACCACAACAACACAACACAACACAACAACACAACACAACAACACACCAACACAACAACAACACAACACAACAACACAAAACACACCACAACAACACAACACAACAACACAACAACACAAAACACACCACAACAACACAACACAACAACACAACAACACACCACAACAACACAACAACACAACAACACAACAACACAACCTACATGGGGGGAACTGATGAAGTTTTATATAGGAGTGCTGATCGAGTGGATCCATTTCACTTCTGGATCATAATGAATAAGGAACAGGGGAGACTGAGATTCTACATCCAGTATAAGAAAAGGGTATAAGAACTGATCGAAGGGTAATATATATTTATTATATATGATATGTATTTATATATTGGAATAAGAACTGTTTTGGGGGGGGGGGGGATCAGTGGATTGGGAAGCAGACAGTGCTTTGTTATAGGGAGGTAGCCGGTAGTTACTGTGCAGATCTCGGATCAGTTTTGGCTTTAAGATAATAATGAATAAGATTACATGGACAGGGAAAAACTGATCCTAGATAAGCGCAGCCAGATCAGTGTTTTGGGTAAAAAGGAACAGTGGTTGTTCAAGGGAGGTAAGCGGCAGTAGTCATGTAGCAGCAAGGGAGGGTAGAAACTGAACCTCCCTGCTCGGCACACAGTTCAGTTCCCGCTGTCTCGGGGATTATTTCCAGCCTCGTCAGAACCATTTGTCAAGGGAACAGCTTTGCCTTGAGGAGGACTAGTCTCCCCCCTGCCCTCCCCCCTCTCTCTCCCCCCCACTGAAACAAGTCTTTCTCCCCTGTCTCTCCCCCTCCCAAAGGAACCACTCTCCAAGTCTGTTGTGTTGCTGCTTCAGGGGGAGTGGCCGTAGCCTCCATACAGAGAGACGGTGTCATTTTCGCACCAGAACCTTGTGGTTTGTTATGGAGGTTTGCCCTCTAGTGGCAGATGTATGGTATTGTTTTGACGGGGATTTTACCTCCAGTGGGCTACTGAACCAATGCATTGAATAGAGATAGTCCCACACCAAGGTATTATTCATGTTCATTAAAACATTGAAATTGATCTTGCAACTGGTTTCAGATCCCACGTACTGCTATCTCCTGCTGGTGTGCCCTTGAGCGAGGCACTTCATGGTGAAATGTGTCTTGCATGTAAAAAAAAAAATAACCCCTTATTTCCCTTTGCTTTCCTCTCTAACCAGATGCCTCCTGGGCCTCGTCTGCCCACTAACGGCAGCCTGGTGGGGATGTCAGCCCAGACCCAGGCCCAGCCCTTGGCCAACCAACGTGCCCCTGGCCCTGGCTCCAACCCCCAGCAGAAACCCCCAGGGCCAGGGAAGACACAGGTCATGCAGAGACAGCTAGCCCAGCAGCAGCACATCATCAATGACTCTGTGAGCTATAGGTTATCAGGTTAACACCAATGACTCTGTGAGCAATAGGTTATCAGGTTAACACCAATGACTCTGTGAGCAATAGGTTATCAGGTTACCACCAATGACTCTGTGAGCAATAGGTTAACATGCTAACACCAATGACTCTGTGAGCAATAGATTATCATGCTAACACCAATGACTCTGTGAGCAATAGGTTAACATGTAAACACCAATGACTCTGTGAGCAATAGGTTAACATGTAAACACCAATGACTCTGTGAGCAATAGATTAACATGTAAACATCTGACTCTGTGAGCTCTAGGTTAACATCTGACACTGTCTTACAAAATGTTTCACTTTGGGAAAGTCGGACAGTTCCCACGCGTTCCATCCCACCCCTGATAATCTCCTGTTATATCTGAACGTGTATACAAATGTCATTGTTGTTTCATTGTCACTTTCTGTTGTGTTTCAGGACAAAAGCGTTAGTAATCAGGATCCGTTCAACCGCCATCTAACCAGACCACCACCAGACTATAAACAGCCCAGAGGAATGGTCCAGCCGACAGCCTTTTTCACAGGTACATCATTCATTTCAATCATTCACTGCTTCCATGTAGGAAGGAAAATAGTTTTGCATCTATTGTTTGTGTCTGTATGGGCCAATCGGAACAGAATCAGAACAATCTCTGTGTATTCAGGTATGAGTTCCTCCCAGTCGTTGTCGACCAACGGGTCTGACCAGAGTGACCTTCTATCCATGTCCTGCCACATGCCCAGCGGCCTGGGATCCAAAATGACCCCTCCTCCCACGGACTGGAGGTTCGGAAGAGGCCCCCACACTCACCAGATCCAACAGCACAACAACCAGAGCAAGATGGGACTCAACCAAAACAAGTCCAGGTTCCCTGGTCCTCCCAACGGCCAGGGTGATGGGTTTGAGGTGGGTGGTCTTACCAGTGTACAACATCCCTCAAGGACATCAGTAGGCCAGCAGGTTGGAGGGATGCCCAGTCAGGGGCATGGTCTCGGGCTGGGGGGTGTGATGGGCTGGCCTCCTGGAGCTAAAGCACCCATCATGAGCCCTGGGTCTCTCGGGGTGAGGCGGCATCCGAACTCGCTCCAACCCCAGGGGGGCCAGTCCCAATCTCAGCTCGACATGTCCAGCCACCAGTACCCTCCTGGCCCCCAGCACATAGGCCCTGGCCCACCCAACCAGGTGGCACCAGAAATGGGCATGCTGCCTCTGAACCCGACCCTCTGTAGCTCCACCACCACCACCACCACCAACCCCAGACCCAGCCAACCCATGATGCCTCCTCTGCCAGGGCTACCAAGCCTCAACCACGTCTCTCCGGAGCAGAGGGTTCTCGCTGGGGGCAGCAGCAGCATCAGGGTCTTCCCACCACATAACTACAACCCTGGGGGAAGCTACCAGAACCAGAACAGCCGGACTGTTAACCGACTAACCTTTGAATTCCTCCAGGAGGGAGACAACACCGTCCCGGGGATCAACACTGACTCAGACTTCATCGACTCGCTGCTGAAGTCCGGGTCTGGCAACGACGACTGGATGAAAGACATCAACCTCGATGAGATCCTGGGCAGTCACTCATAAAGTGGGATGAAAGTGGGATTGCATAAATAGGGCCCAGAGTTTTTCCCTGCAGCTCTCATGAATTCAGGTTCATTCCGGGAGAGTTTTTCTCTTCATGTCTCATGAATTGGGGTTCATTACAGAGTTTTTCTCTGCAAGCCTCATGAATTCAGGTTCATTCCAGAGATTTTTTCTCTTCATGTCTCATGAATTGTGGTTAATTCCTAGAGAGTTTTTCTCTGTAAGTCTCATGAATTGGGGTTCATTACAGGGAGTGAGTTTTTCCCTGCAAGTCTCATGAATTCAGGTTCATTCTAGAGAGTTTTTCCCTGCAAGTCTCATGAATTCAGGTTCATTCCAGAGAGTTTTTCTGTAGAAAAATTCCACAGAATTGGTGGCCAGTTTTTCCATCAAAAAATTCCATAGAATTGGGAGCGCTGGTCAGGAGTTTTTCCAGGTTAGATGGGCCGTGTGGTGTGGAAAAACTCCTGGCCTTAATTATAGGCTGCAACTAGAGCCAGGAGCTCCTCCCTCTCCTGATCAGGATAAACTCCAGGACCCATCCATAAAGACTGATAACTGCAAACGCAGAACTTTCCCAATACAGAGACTATGGATGGCCTTGGCTACATCCCGAATGGCACCCTATTTCCCTTTATAGTGCACACTACTTTTGACCAGGGCCCATAAGGCTATGGTTGAAAGTAGTGCACTATATAGGGAATAGGGTATCATTTGACACACAAGACCATGAATGGCCACGAGTCAGAATACACCTAAAGGGATTACATTTGCAAAGCTATAATGTCATTTTGTAAACCCAATATATATAATTTGATATCTAATTGTACTTTTTTTTTGTGTGTATTCCTGTGAAGAAATATATATTCTGTATAATAATATTTTAGTACTTTTAAAGGTTCATTGAATAAGAACCAGGGATTCACTGACGGCATCTTTAACTGATTCTGAATATATTCTATCAAACTTTTCTCTTTTCATAACGTGGGCTTCGTCCAAAAATGGCACCCTATTCCTTTTCATAGTGCACTACCCAGTCTTCATTGTGATAGGGGATAGGGTGTCATTTGTGACACAGATATGGGATGTAAAATGTACTACCAGTGACTTGAGCCATGTGGGCCCTGTAATACATGGGGTAGAGGGTTCCAACCGTGGTCAACTGTGAACAGGAAGTGGCTGTCATACTTCCAGATGACACCGTAATTCCCCTTTTATTGTGCACTACTACCACATAATGCTCTGGTCAGACGTAGAGTACTGTAACAGGGATATATACCCCTCCCCCCCCACCACCCAGACCGATCGTGGTGTCATGTTTTGATTGATGATGCAGGTGTTTGTTTTATATCTACCACAGACACTTTACTGGTCCTGTTGTTACTACTACTACTTATCGTCTGGGATTGAACGGCAAGCCACGTCTTACCCATTTATTTTTAGATTTTTGATCTAATATTTAATAATCTATTGAGGGGGGGGAAAAAACTATTATATGACATTATAAACAATCTAATGAATAAAAATGTTTTAAATAAAGTGTGAGTTTTTGTACTTTCTGTTGCTGTCCCAGGAAAGATGATAATCAGGATTATTTAGAGAGATAAATATTGGAAGAAATTAGTTTGTTCAAAACTGTTCAACTATTGTCTTTCTCTCTCTTTGAGTCAACTTCTCACCACATGTTATTCACTGCAGTGCTAGCTAAGTGTAGCTTATGCTTTCAGTACAAGATTCATTCTCTGATCCTTTGATTTGGGTGGACAACATGTCAGTTCCTGCTGCAAGAGCTCTGATAGGTTGGAGGACGTCCTCCAGAAGTTGTCATTATTACTGTGTAAGTCTATGGAAGGGGGTGAGAACCATGAGCCTCCTAGGTTTTGTATTGAAGTCAATGTACCCAGAGGAGGACGGAAGCTAGCTTATTTGGTGATGTGATTATATGTAGTATAGTTTTATCTAAAAAAAAATGATAACTTTTTAATGTTTCTAATGTTTTTATTTTGATGAAATTCACTGAGGAGGATGGTCCTCGTGACACAGTGTGTTAGATGCAGATACTATTGCTTCCCACTGACACAGTGAAGAATAAGAAGCCGCCTCAGCATTCTGAGTCAGAAGAGAGGAGGAGAAGAGAGGAGACTAGGGGAGAGGAGACTAGGAGAGAGGAGACTAGGAGAGAGGAGACTAGGAGAGAGGAGACTAGGGGAGAGGAGGATGGAGAGAGGAGACTAGGGGAGAGGAGACTAGGTGATAGGAGACTAGGAGAGAGGAGACTAGGGGAGAGGAGGATGGAGAGAGGAGACTAGGAGAGAGGAGACTAGGAGAGGAGACTAGGAGAGAGGAGACTAGGGGAGAGGAGACTAGCAGAGAGGAGACTAGGAGAGGAGACTAGGAGAGAGGAGGATGGAGAGAGGAGACTAGGGGAGAGGAGACTAGGGGAGAGGAGATGAGGAGAGAGGAGACTAGGAGAGAGGATACTAGGAGAGAGGAGACTAGCAGAGAGGAGACTAGGAGAGAGGAGACTAGGAGAGAGGAGACTAGGAGAGAGGAGACTAGGGGAGAGGAGGATGGAGAGAGGAGAATAGGAGAGAGGAGACTAGGGGAGAGGAGACTAGGAGATAGGAGACTAGGAGAGAGGAGACTAGGGGAGAGGAGGATGGAGAGAGGAGACTAGGAGAGAGGAGACTAGGAGAGAGGAGACTAGGAGAGAGGAGACTAGGGGAGAGGAGACTAGGAGAGAGGAGGATAGAGAGGGAGACTAGGTGAGAGGAGGATGGAGAGAGGAGACTAGGAGAGAGGAGACTAGGGGAGAGGAGACTAGGAGAGAGGAGGATAGAGAGGGAGACTAGGTGAGAGGAGGATGGAGAGAGGAGACTAGGAGAGAGGAGACTAGGAGAGAGGAGACTAGGAGAGAGGAGACTAGGGGAGACGAGGAGACTAGGAGAGAGGAGACTAGGAGAGAGTAGACTAGGAGAGAGGAGACTAGGAGAGAGGAGACTAGGAGAGAGGAGACTAGGGGAGATGAGACTAGGAGAGAGGAGACTAGGAGAGAGGAGACTAGGAGAGAGGAGACTAGGTGATAGGAGACTAGGAGAGAGGAGACTAGGGGAGAGGAGGATGGAGAGAGGAGACTAGGAGAGAGGAGACTAGGAGAGGAGACTAGGAGAGAGGAGACTAGGAGAGAGGAGACTAGGAGAGGATACTAGGAGAGAGGAGACTAGGTGATAGGAGGATGGAGAGAGGAGACTAGGAGAGAGGAGACTAGGAGAGGAGACTAGGAGAGAGGAGACTAGGGGAGACGAGGAGACTAGGGGAGACGAGGAGACTAGGAGAGAGTAGACTAGGAGAGAGGAGACTAGGAGAGAGGAGGAGACTAGGAGAGAGTAGACTAGGAGAGAGGAGACTAGGGAAGAGGAGACTAGGAGAGAGGAGACTAGGAGAGAGGAGACTAGGAGAGGAGACTAGGAGAGAGGAGACTAGGAGAGAGGAGACTAGGAGAGGAGACTAGGAGAGAGGAGACTAGGAGAGAGGAGACTAGGAGAGGAGACTAGGAGAGGAGACTAGGAGAGAGGAGACTAGGAGAGTAGACTAGGAGAGAGGAGACTAGGAGAGAGGAGACTAGGAGAGGAGACTAGGAGAGAGGAGACTAGGAGAGGAGACTAGGAGAGAGGAGACTAGGAGAGTAGACTAGGAGAGAGGAGACTAGGAGAGAGGAGACTAGGAGAGGAGACTAGGAGAGAGGAGACTAGGAGAGAGGAGGAGACTAGGAGAGAGTAGACTAGGAGAGAGGAGACTAGGAGAGGAGACTAGGAGAGAGGAGACTAGGAGAGAGGAGGAGACTAGGAGAGAGGAGGAGACTAGGAGAGAGGAGACTAGGAGAGAGGAGACTAGGAGAGGAGACTAGGAGAGAGGAGACTAGGAGAGAGGAGACTAGGAGAGAGGAGACTAGGAGAGGAGACTAGGAGAGAGGAGACTAGGGGAGAGGAGACTAGGAGAGAGGAGACTAGGAGAGAGGAGACTAGGAGAGGAGACTAGGAGAGAGGAGACTAGGAGAGGAGACTAGGAGAGAGGAGACTAGGAGAGAGGAGACTAGGAGAGAGGAGACTAGGAGAGAGGAGGAGACTAGGAGAGAGGAGACTAGGAGAGAGGAGACTAGGAGAGAGGAGGAGACTAGGAGAGGAGACTAGGAGAGAGGAGACTAGGAGAGAGGAGACTAGGAGAGAGGAGACTAGGAGAGAGGAGGAGAAGAGGAGACTAGGAGAGAGGAGACTAGGAGAGAGGAGACTAGAGGAGAGGAGACTAGGGGAGAGGAGACTAGGAGAGAGGAGACTAGGAGAGAGGAGACTAGGAGAGGAGACTAGGAGAGAGGAGACTAGGAGAGAGGAGACTAGGAGAGAGGAGACTAGGAGAGAGGAGACTAGGAGAGAGGAGGAGACTAGGAGAGAGGAGGAGAGAGGAGACTAGGAGAGAGGAGACTAGGAGAGAGGAGACTAGGAGAGAGGAGGAGAAGAGGAGAGGAGACTAGGGGAGAGGAGACTAGGAGAGAGGAGACTAGGAGAGGAGACTAGGAGAGAGGAGACTAGGAGAGGTAACAAGGATCTTGACGATGCCTTCTCCTGCATCCAAATGACCTAGTGTTCTCATTGGTGGAATGTTATTTATATTTGTCATAATTAATCAACAATATATATATATATTTAGACACTGAACTTCCGGTGCTCCTATGTCAAACAGCTTTGTTATATTTCAGTATTTCAGTGATGTATATACAGTGTAATATTGGGAAGAAATTTGATGAACTGACTTGTTGGAAAGGTGGAATCCTATGACGCTACCACGTTGAAAGTCACTGGGTCTTCAAAAAAACAATTTTATTGCCAATGTTTGTCTATGGAGATTGCATGGCTCTCTAGCACTTCTAATGACGACCGAGCACATGTGGGGCTGTCACCCGGCAGAAGCCTATGGTGGCAGAATTTGGCTGCTGTTTGCTCAGTTTTCCCCTCCACTGAGATGTTTTAACATCAAACAGGTGCATTGGTTCCGTATATACAAATCACAGGCCACTGACGACTAGACAATGAATGAAATGTCATCAAGGGCTGCAGCACGTTTCGCAGTCCTATTCCAGTGTTTCTTATTGTTCACTGGTCTGTTAGTTACCTAGCAAACAGAGAGCAACGGCTCAGTTGGTAGAGCGTGGTGTTTGCAACGCCAGGGTTGTGGGTTCGATTCCCACGGGGGACCATTACAAAAAAAAAATCAATTCATGAAATGAAATGTATGCATTCACTACTGTAAGTCGCTCTGGATAAGAGCGTCTGCTAAATGACTAAAATGTAAATGTAAAATGTATGGCAGCAACAGGTGTGGCTGATATAGCCGAATCCACTAATTTGAAAGGGTGTCCACATACTTTTGTATATTTAGTGTAGATCAGGTTGCAATTGAGTAATCAGATACACATCACTTTCAAATGTATGCTGGGCTCTTTTAAACCGTGTTTAGATTAGACCTGTCTGAAATATGGCTTTTTCTTTTCAACTCTGACAGTTGTATTGCTTCTTTAATCACCACAACACTTCTCAGCTCTGCTAACATCATTGCAAAAGGGTTTTCTAACGATCAATACGCCTTTTAAAATGATCAACTTGGATTAGCTAACACAACGTGCCATTGGAACACAGGAGTGATGGTTGCTGATAATGGGCCTCTGTACATCTATGTAGATATTCCATTAACAATCAGCTGTTTCCAGCTACAATAGTCATTTACAACAATAACAATGTCTACACTGTATTTCTGATCAATTTGATGTTATTTTAATGGACCAAAAATGTGCTTTTCTTACAAAAACAAGGACATTTCTCAGTGCAAAAGATACAGTTACATGACAATCAGATGCTGTTAGATTACATTATAATTTATCTGTCAGTTTGGAACCTTGTAAACAATACTAAATAATGTGTAAGTAATACCATAGAGTATGTTCTAAATGAAAAAACATTGTAACATCTTTAATAGAGAACAGCAAAGTTTAAAAACAGATGGATTTGTGAAATTGCTTTATCCGACTTGTTTGCGGTTACATGAGGCTCGCTGATCACAGAATCAGTAGGATATTAAAAACAAACACTCAAACAGGCAACAGAAGCAGGAACAGTACAGAGCTGAGTGACTCACTCATTCCTCACTTTAGTTCACAATAAGTTACATTAATAATGCAGGGTTAAAGATACATTCTTAAATGATTGTATATAGCATCCTCTCACTACAGCTCATTTTGTTTGAAATTATTATGTGGGTTATAATAAATTGTAGCTCAGTTGGTAGAGCATGGCGCTTGCAACACCAGGGTTTGTGGGTTTGATTCCCACGGGGGGGGCCAGAATGTAAAAATGTAATATAAATGTATGCACTCCACTGTAAGTCGCTCTGGATAAGAGCGTCTGCTAAATGACTAAAATGTAATATATTTGTAGGTGTTGATGCATTTTGCGTTAGGACAAATCTGGTCTGTGTTATTGAGTTAGAAATGTGAAACTTTACAGTACTTAAGCATCGAATACATTGCAAGTTATTCTTTTTTTTTTGCCGTTAGGCTACACTTTACAACAGGACTCAACTCTGACTGACCGCAGCATCTATCGCTAGTCTGAACTGTGGCTCAAACTGGAGGATTTTTTTTCACACCTAGCCGAGCTATCAGACTATCCTTTTGTAAATTAATGGCGGTGTGAATGTTTCAGTCAGTCTCTCTCCTATCGTACGGGAGTCCCGCATCAGGCAACAAAAATCAGCTGGCGGGTGGGTCCTGAAGTTGTGAGAGAATTTAAATATTTAAATGTAAAAGTCCATTACATAAACGAAGAGTGGACATTATCCACCAGGGAGTGGGACAGTGCAGCTCAAAACTGCACATAACATAAGGTGAAAGGATACTTGTGAGTCTTGTTGATTTCCTCTAATCGCTTCAAGAGGTCTACCGTCCACCTGGTAATTGGGTGGTTCCAAAGGATGAAGCCTCACCTTCAGATGGATGTGTGGATTCAGAGAGAAGCCAGCTGGCAGCCTGGGACCAGGCATGGTGGATGTGGATTCAGAGAGAAGCCAGCTGGCAGCCTGGGACCAGGCACGGTGGATGTGGATTCAGAGAGAAGCCAGCTGGCAGCCTGGGACCAGGCACGGTGGATGTGGATTCAGAGAGAAGCCAGCTGGCAGCCTGGGACCAGGCACGGAGGATGTGTGGATTCAGAGAGCAGCCAGCTGGCAGCCTGGGACCAGGCACGGTGGATGTGGATTCAGAGAGAAGCCAGCTGGCAGCCTGGGACCAGGCACGGTGGATGTGGATTCAGAGAGAAGCCAGCTGGCAGCCTGGGACCAGGCACGGTGGATGTGGATTCAGAGAGAAGCCAGCTGGCAGCCTGGGACCAGGCAAGGAGGATGTGGATTCAGAGAGAAGCCAGCTGGCAGCCTGGGACCAGGCACGGTGGATGTGGATTCAGAGAGAAGCCAGCTGGCAGCCTGGGACCAGGCACGGTGGATGTGTGGATTCAGAGAGAAGCCAGCTGGCAGCCTGGGACCAGGCACGGTGGATGTGTGGATTCAGAGAGAAGCCAGCTGGCAGCCTGGGACCAGGCACGGTGGATGATATCCTTTTCCCGCACAGCAATTTGAAGAAATCCAGTGATGAATAGATTGTTTTTGAAGTTATTGTTATTGTATATTTATTTGTTTTCTAATATCAGAAGGCTCTTTAAAGCGATTTGAGTTGTCAATGTGCCGCATTGCATTGTGAAGGGAAAAAATATCAGTTCTTAATTCATAGGAGGAGAGAGGAGACTAGGAGAGAGGAGACTAGGAGAGAGGAGACGAGGAGACTAGGGGATAGGAGACTAGGAGAGAGGAGACTAGGAGAGAGGAGACTAGGAGAGAGGAGACGAGGAGACTAGGGGATAGGAGACTAGGAGAGAGGAGACTAGGAGAGAGGTGACTAGGAGAAAGGAGACTAGGGGAGAGGAGACTAGGAGAGAGGAGACTAGGAGAGAGGAGACTAGGGGAGAGAAGACTAGGAGAGAGGAGATGAGGAGACTAGGGGATAGGAGACTAGGAGATAGGAGACTAGGGGAGAGGAGACTAGGAGAGAGGAGACTAGGGGATAGGAGACTGGGAGAGAGGAGACTAGGAGAGAGGAGACTAGGAGAGAGGAGACTAGGGGATAGGAGACTAGGAGAGAGGAGACTAGGAGAGAGGAGACTAGGGGAGATGAGACTAGGAGAGAGGAGACTAGGAGAGAGGAGACTAGGGGAGACGAGACTATGAGAGAGGAGACTAGGAGAGAGGAGACTAGGAGAGAGGAGACTAGGAGAGAGGAGACTAGAGGAGAGGAGACTAGAGGAGAGGAGACTAGGAGAGAGGAGACTAGGAGAGAGGAGACTAGAGGAGAGGAGACTAGAGGAGAGGAGACTAGAGGAGAGGAGACTAGAGGAGAGGAGAGGAGACTAGGAGAGAGGAGACTAGGAGAGAGGAGACTAGGAGACTAGGAGAGAGGAGACTAGGAGAGAGGAGACTAGGAGAGAGGAGACTAGGGGAGAGGAGACTAGGAGAGAGGAGACTAGGCATGGTTGGTTTCTTTTTAGCCAAATGGTGAAAAGACATGCAGACAAATGAATTCATGCAGGAAAAGAGGAGTGATAGCCTACTGTAGTCGTAAGGCTAAATAGATTGATATTATTTTGTTGGGTAACGGATCTGCCCGTTAGCGACATCATTTGAACAGAATGAAGTGAGCGCATCTTCTGGATCCGAAATGCATGAAATACCATTACAAATGTAGATCTAGAGGACAGAGAAAAGCCAACCCCCCTCCCACATAATTTTGGGATGCCTTTAAAGCGTACATTAGGGGAATGATAATCTCATACTCAGCAAAAATTCGATCTGATTTAGAAATTAAAATGTAATAACAATAAATCACTATCTTAGAAAAGCCCATAGAAAATCTGGTACAAGAAAATTGAAAATAACATTTCTGAACTTAAGCAGGAATATGATATTTTACTTTTGAAGAAAGAATTACAAACAAACAAATAAACAATTACAGGTTAAACTCAAATGAAGAATATTTCCTTAAATGGCAAATAAAGCTGGTAAATATCTCGCAGCACTAACAAAATAAATACATGCTAAACCAGTTATAATTTTAAAAGATAAAGATACAAAAATGGTAATTAGGAACAACAACGAGATTAATTACAATTTAAAAGCTTCTATGAAAATGTATATGAATCAGAATGAAACATTTGGACTGATTCTACAGCCTTCAACAACTCTGAAACAATTATCAGCAGACAGAAAAAGAATCTGTAAAAACAGATTACCCAATAGATATATAATAATAATATAATAATACAATTATATATATATATATATATATATTAGATAGTGTTAAAACACATGGAGAAAAGCACCAGGAATGGATGGCTTCCACATATTAATATTAGTAACAGGTATCAGTATTGGTAAACATGAATAGCAACTAAGCTGATGTGCAGAGGATCACCTGACCAATAGAGGATCACCTGACCAATAGAGGATCACCTGATACACCTGACCAATAGAGGATCACCTGACCAATAGAGGATCTCCTGATACACCTGACCAATAGAGGATCTCCTGATACACCTGACCAATAGAGGATCTCCTGATACACCTGACCAATAGAGGATCTCCTGATACACCTGACCAATAGAGGATCACCTGACCAATAGAGGATCACCTGATACACCTGACCAATAGAGGATCACCTGACCAATAGAGGATCTCCTGATACACCTGACCAATAGAGGATCTCCTGATACACCTGACCAATAGAGGATCACCTGACCAATAGAGGATCTCCTGATACACCTGACCAATAGAGGATCTCCTGATACACCTGACCAATAGAGGATCACCTGACCAATAGAGGATCTCCTGACCAATATTGAAAACACAGTTTTTACTAAAAAACATATTTTCAGAATACTCTACAGTCTCAGGATATAAAATAAACGTGGAGAAAAACAAAATAATGACAATAGGAAAAAGATATGAATGGGGGTGTGAGCAGGCGGGTCTATGGATGGGGGTGTGAGCAGGCGGGTCTATGGATGGGGGTGTGAGCAGGCGGGTCTATGGATGGGGGTGTAAGCAGGCGGGTCTATGGATGGGGGTGTGAGCAGGCGGGTCTATGAATGGGGGTGTGAGCAGGCGGGTCTATGGATGGGGGTGTGAGCAGGCGGGTCTATGAATGGGGGTGTGAGCAGGCGGGTCTACAGTGCCTTGCAAAAGTATTCATCCCCCTTGGCGTTTTTCCTATTTTGTTGCATTACAACCTGTAATTTAAATGGGTTTTATCTGGATTTCATGTCATGGACAAACAGTGAGGGAAAAAAGTATTTGATTCCCTGCTATTTTGTACGTTTGCCCACTAACAAAGAAATGATCAGTCTATAATTTTAATGGTAGGTTTATTTGAACAGTGAGAGACAGAATAACAACAAAAAAATCCAGAAAAACGCATGTCAAAAATGTTATAAAATGATTTGCATTTTAATGAGGGAAATAAGTATTTGACCCCTCTGCAAAACATGACTTAGTACTTGGTGGCAAAACCCTTGTTGGCAATCACAGAGGTCAGACGTTTCTTGTAGTTGGCCACCAGGTTTGCACACATCTCAAGAGGGATTTTGTCCCACCTGTGTGCAATCTAAATGTCACATGATCTGTCATATGATCTCAGTATATATACACCTGTTCTGAAAGGCCCCAGAGTCTGCGACACCACTAAGCAAGGGGCATCACCAAGCAAGCGGCACTATGAAGACCAAGGAGCTCTCCAAACAGGTCAGGGACAAAGTTGTGGAGAAGTACAGATCAGCGTTGGGTTATAAAAAAATATCTGAAACTTTGAACATCCCACAGAGCACCATTAAATCAATTATTATAGAATGGAAAGAATATAGCACCACAACAAACCTGCCAAGAAAGTGGTCCTATGGACAGATACTCCAATCTCCGCTGTGGAGCTTTGCAGCTCCTTCAGGGTTATCATTGGTCTCTTTGTTGCCTCTCTGATTAATGCCCTCCTTGCCTGGTCCGGACCATGGAGGAATGGGCTAAAATTCACCAAACTTATTGTGGGAAGCCAGTGGAAGGCTATCCGAAACGTTTGACTCAAGTTAAACAATTTAAAGGCAAATACTAATTGAGTGTATGTAAATTTCTAACCCACTGGGAATGCTGAAAAAAATTTAAGCTGAAATAAATCATTCTCTCTACTATTATTCTGACATTTCCCATTCTTAAAATAAAGTGGTGATCCTAAATGACCTAAGACAGGGCATTTTTACTAGGATTAAATGTCAGGAATTGTGAAAAACTGAGTTTAAATGTATTTGGCAAAGGTGTATGTAAACTTCCAACTTCAACTGTACATATATATACATATATATACACGTTACACCCTTATTCAGAAAATGTATTAAATAATTTTTCCTCTTATCAATCTACACACAATTTTTTTTTATTACATTTTAGCAAATTTATAAAAAAATATAAAACAGAAATATCTTATTTACATAAGTATTCAGACCTTTTGCTATGAGCCTTGAAATTGAGCTCAGGTGCATCCTGTTTCCATTGATCATCCTTGAGATGTTTCTACAACTTGATTGGAGTCCACCTGTGGTAAATTTAATTGATTGGATATGATTTGGAAAGGCACACACCTGTCTATATAAGGTCCCACAATTGACAGTACATGTCAGAGCAAAAACCAAGCCATGAGGTCAAAGGCACAGATCTAGGGAAGGGTACCAAAAAAATATCTGCAGCATTGAAGGTCCCCAAGAACACAGTGGAAATCATTCTTAAATTGAAGAAGTTTGAAAACACCAAGACTCTTTCTAGAGCTGGCCGCCCAGCCAAACTGAGAAATTGGGGAGAAGGGTGTTGGTCTGGGAGGTGACCAACAACTTGATGGTAACTGCAAGACCTCCAGAGTTCCTCTGTAGAGATAGGAGAACTTTCCAGAAGGACAACCATTTCTGCTGCACTCCACCAATCAGGTCTTTATGGAAGAGTGGCCAGACGGAAGCCACTCCTCAGTAAAAGGCACATGACAGCCCGCTTGGAGTTTGTCAAAAGGCACCTAAAGACTTTCAGACCATGAGAAACAAGATTCTCTGGTCTGATGAAACCAAAATTGAACTCTTTTGGCCTGAATGCCAAGCGTCACATCTGGAGGAAACCTGGCGCCATCTCTACGGTGAAGCACGGTGGTGGCAGCATCATGCTGGATCGAGGGAAAGATGAACGGAGAAAAGTACAGAGAGATTCTTGATGAAAACCTGCTCCAGAGCACTCAGGACCTCAGACTGCGGCGAAGGTTCACCTTCCGACAGGACAACGACCCTAAGCACTGTCATGACGTTGGCCTCTTTTGGTACAGGGAGGACAGTTGACCCCCTCCCTTTTGCACCCCCCCCCCCCTCAAGACCTCTATCTGCAAACCATGACAGATAAGTTTGAGACCGAAAGGAGCAGGTGTGACACTCACGTGTCCAAAATCAGTACTCTAAGCGCTCAAGTGGACTCTGCAATGCAGCAGAATTCCACCCTTAGGTACCATCTGGAGGAAGTCCAGAATGGTCACGCTCTACAGCATGACTACCCATCCAAGCAACCGGAGCCCTGTACTCACAGGAGTGAAGACAATAGGTTTCAGACCTTGCCTCCCTCATGTGTCCCTCAGTCTTCTCCTCTTGGCCCTTCGGCACTGAGTAATATGGCGCCTCTTGGCCAACAACAACAAGGCTTGGCTTCCTCTCTTGGCCTTTCGGCCCCAATCTCTCCACAGGATGAAGCCAACCCTCTCCGCCCGCTTGGCGCGAAATACCTTGACAAACTCGTCAAGAATTTCCCCACCTTTGACCCCGTTCCAGGTCAGCCAAACGATACTGAGACGTTCCTAGCTGACATAGAGGACGCGTTGGGTGGCTACCCGAATGCTACGGGTTCTGACAGGGTTTACCTGTTGAAGCAAACGTCGAATAGACACGTGACGAGGTTCATTCGTCTACAACAGCAACACGTGCTAAATGACTATGCTAAACTTGCCACAGCTTTGAAATTAGAATTCAGTGGTTCTGCGACTCGCAAACACGATAGCTCACTGGCTAACACCGTCAAACAAGCTCGGAACGAACACCCACAAGCTTACTATCATAGGCTTCGTTCAGCTTACTTTGGCCTACTCACGGAAACAGGAATGGAAGAGCTGTTACCATTCAAACAAATGTTTCTGTCAAACATGTATCCCACCTTCATTACCTACTTGGGCCCTGCAGCCCACGTTGGCTTGCCTATCTTACAACTCAGAGAGCTTGCAAGCACAGCTTTTGAGGCATCAAAAGTTCACAACGCTAAGAGCCCTGACCACTCAGTTTTGAAGTTTAACCAGGAGCACTCACTCCAGTTAGAGGGTGCATTATCAGGTATTGGAGCGTCGAGAGATGACGCACAACAACAGTTTCTACCACGAAACCATGATTCCAATAACCTCCGCGGTCGAAATAACTGTAAAGTACGTAGCCATCAACATGACTACCGCTACAATCGACCCGTTCGCTACGTTCCTGCACCCAACCCACAAAAAGTGTCAGAGCACAATGGTAACAAAGGGTTGAAGGACGATCAAAACGTAGACCAATGTTTTCCAGAAGTCCCACTACGGGAAGAACTTAAGCGAGAACAATCTGATAAAAGGGTAAAAGATAAGTCACAAGGACTAGACGGGGAATTACCGGACACCAGGTCCGCAGAAATTAACACCCATAACAAGGACGTTAAAGTTCAAATTTCTCCCGCTCTCATTCAAGACCCTATCCAGGGCCCGCTTGATCAAGAAACAAGCCCCCGGGCTTTGTCTGTAGACTCTGATACAAAAGTTGCGAAGAAAAAGGTAAAACGCTTCGTTAAAGCCAAGCCCACTCAAAATCGGAAAAGTCAATCTGCTTCCACCTTGAACAGAAATGGCACATCACGTCGTTGCGAACGACCACTCCACTTTCTGGGGAATATGTCCACTAACCACGAATCTAAACGGCCATACCTGGAAACAGTCCTGGAGGACTGCTTAACTTGTCATGCGCTAATTGATTCGGGTGCGACAATATCACTCATCTCTCAAACATTGTTTGATGATCTCAAAAGGGCTTTGAAGCCAACTAAACGTTGGTTAAAAGTGGAACGATGCGACACTACACTTCGAGGGGTCACTCAGACTACCTCGCCTCTCACGTTGAGAGTCATGCTGAAACTAGACTTCCAGGACGTATCGCTCGTTCACCCTGTGTATGTTACCAGCCTCGAAACTGTACCCCTGCTACTTGGCGCAGACTTGATGGATCGGTTACTCCCATTGATGGATTGGAAAACCAACCAGGTATGGTCACAGGCCACAGTGCCTTCTCCACTGACCACACCGTCTCCCCCTAACGCTAGCTGCAACGCAGTCCTTCACGAGGGGTATCTGTCGAAAGCACCCCTTGAGAAAAAGACGTTTAGAAACCTCTTGGTACAAAATCCGATCCACGGAGATAGTACGATATCTCGACACATTCCATCAGCCAACCCGATTGACCATTCTTTTCATGATTTCGAGCCAGCTGTCTCTGTGAATAAGCAACTTCCCTCCTCCTTGCAGTCATGTAATACGGTAGTTGAGATTAACTTTTCTTTCCCTTTGGACACTTCCGCAAGCACTGCGGCTGTCCCAGCAAGAAAAACATTGATGCGCAGAGTATACTCTGCTTCCGATGATACACCTTCCGCTTTGTTGGGGACTGTCACCCCTTACAATGACACTAATGGCGTCAGTCCAGCAACTGACCCGATGACTCCCACTTGTGAAACACTTTGCGATATCACAGACCGATATCCTCGTCTCAGTTCACAGGTAATGAAGAGGTTGCCACACGCGGACGCGGTGGTGACTGACATGCCTCGACAGCCACTGAGCGTTTTGAAGCACAAACACCAGGAGATTTGGTTGAAAGGTTACAGCCACTCTCATAAAAACGCGGCCGCTGACAACTCGTACATAGGGTCCGACCTTTTCATTTGCGCATCGGACACCAACACCAGCCGCTGGTGGGGGGGTCCCGAGACACAAAGGGGGGGAATAGTAGCCCAGACCCATGATGAGCCTCATCGAGGCCGGTGGTGGGGTCAAGACTACGGACAACACCGTACGAGGCCGCCAGAGCATAAATCAAATCTAGTTGTAAACTCTCCTATGAGAACAGTGAGGAGCAGACAGGCCCCTAGACGGGGATTATCTTAGAAGACATCTAAGATAGTACTGAGGTGTACCACACTGGTCGTAAAGGAAGTCCAGTGGACTTGTCCACCTCCAAAACTAATGGCATCAATAATCATTCTTTGCCATGCGTAGGTTCAACTACAATACAACTAGTAAAATGCTCCAATCATGTGTTCAGGTAGATAATATTTCAGAATAAATCGGTAGGATAACTGGTCCCCTTGAGTACCAGTACCAATACTAGCAACAGTCAGTCCAGCTACAATCAGTAAGAAGGTTAGAGACCTAACCAATCAAATTACCATTGACAACAGCGACATAGGAGTCACTCAGAGTGCAACACTTGGAGGGGAATCTCCATTGCACTCTTCCAATGGTTAACACACGTCACTAATAAATAGGACCCTCCATTCAGGAGGAAAATTATTAGAAGTCATGAACCATGATCACACCACGTATGACTGGTCCAATACTTAAAGAGTACTTCCGTCGTGAGGTTAGCTCCTCCGTGGACAACATAGCTATGAAATAGACTTCATACCTATCGCCACTACAAAAGTGGAAGTAACAGTGACTTGTAGAAAAACTACTACAGACTCCCTTGACACCAATTCTGACTGACCTCCAGGCATTGATCTGAAAATTACCTGACTACGTCAGACTCATTCTGAACAAGTTGTAATCTGCCCGGATACTTGGTTTTCTTCCCTTGACATGCGCGCTTGTGTAAGCATAAACGCACATGCACAACGGAACATCCAATTAGGATTTATGCTAGGACCACTTAAGGGCCCAAGCAATATACCAGCCTTAGTAAAGTTGAACATTTACTTCTAGGCCTTTGACTCTACAGCACTCACCAGTTTTCTTCCCAGAAGTCCATAGGTCCTACCTGTAGACTGCCCAAAACTAGTGCATTACAGCTGTAGACTTATCATATAGTTATCAACTTAGGATAGCGCCTAAGCAACACACCAAGTAGGAAAACCCTAGATATGGCATTAGAGACAATGCCATGATAATCATTTTGCCAGAACATTGGACGTATATAGAATACAGTCCAATTAGATGATTTTTTTTGTGTGAGAACTATATTTTGTATATTTTTGTTTTGTTTATGCTTTCATTCCTTTTCGGTTCAGTTCCTTTGACACATAGGAAGTGATAGAGCCATAAACAAAGTCCCCATACAACCATCACTTAGTGCCACAACGCCGCTCATTGGGGAATGAATGTAATTATATATATTTCATGAGTGTGTGTGCGTTGTTAACATCTGCCTAAGTTACTGCCCAGATCTTCCAGTCTGGACGACGGGTCCGGAATGGCGACCCCAAATCCGGACACCCACAGCCTATCCTTGTGGCGGCATGCCCGCTGTCAGAGAGACTACCAAGGTAAACCACCAGAGGGGGGGACCGCAACGGCGATCACCAACCAGGACATCCCCTGGCCCTTCCTGGGGTACTTTACAGCTTCCAGGGAACCTACCAAGGTACACCAATTGAGGAGACCGCAACGGCGATCACCAACCGGACATCAACTGCCCATCCTTGTGGTGGACGGCTCCGCTTTCAGAGAGCCTACCAAGTTCAACCACCAGAGAGGACTGCAACGATGATCTACCAATGGGACATCACGTGGTCATGATTTTATGTTGATTTGTAACTTGCAGGATAAACAAGATCCAAACCACCAGGGGGGGTATGTCATGACGTTGGCCTCTTTTGGTACAGGGAGGACAGTTGACCCCCTCCCTTTTGCACCCCCCCCCCCCCCCCTACCTTCCCCCCCAATCCACCCTGTGTGTAAAGGGTCGTAAAAACTCTAACATTCCAGGAGAGTCTCTGGCCACATGGCCCATAGAGAGACACAGGAAATTCTTCCAACTCATAGAATTGGAGAGCCAAGCAACATTTTGTGTTCTGGAGAAGGTATGGAAGATTGGTGAAGAATCCAGCTACGAACTGATCCGCTTGGTACAATTTTGTGATACTCAGAAGAGACAATATAGCCATATTACCATAAAACTGTTTATATAATAGCATCATAATGGTTGTATAGAATTTCTTAATAAGGATAAAGCTTTTGTAAGACATTGAGATGCTATGTACTGATGTAATGTGATAGAATTGTATTTCTGTAACCAAATCTAACTCAGTCATAGGCACGCCCCCAGGGACCCATACAGGACCAGGCGTCATTTGACAAGCCTGTTCTATGGGCACTATAAAACACCCCTTGATTTACATTTCCCCAGACCAGGCCTCCACTCATGGCCAGAGGTTTGACCATCCAAGTACTCTACTGAAAGTGAACTATACCACGTGGTTAACTTTTAGACTATCGATACCGACAGAATAAGAACAAGTCTTTGATATTAATTATTAGTCTGCAGCTAAGTAAATTATATCATCGAACGCGAAGACCAACGAAACAACCATTCTATGACGACATTAATGAATGTCGCTCTGAAAGATCCATTTCTAACCGAGAGAGAAGAGAGAGAGAGAGAGAGAGAGAGAGAGAGAACGCGGACAAAACTCTCCATCAGAACGACACACTGAGCATAAATATATATTGATTGCAATTGTTCCCGAATGAGTGAGCCTTCAATTGTCAATTGTTAATATTAATGAACTCTGTGTAACTTCTCAGCTGACCGTTTATGACCCATTGTCTAACAGACCAGCCATGCTTGTTAGCCATTAGGGCACATTACTATACCAATCCTTTGTGACGATAATTACTGTTTATGTTTTCTGTTAATTACTTAGTGTAGTAAATAAATGATTTTAAGACAATTGATGTAAGGATGATTTTAGTAAAGACTGGGTTCGTGCAGATACAACAATTTACGACGTTTGGAATGAGACTGGACTAGAGGTAAAATACACCATTTAAACCAGAAGATAATCGGCCTATACTATAATAGAATATAATATTATAGTACAGGAAAGTTATATTAGGAAAATTATAGCTTTGTAATCTGAATATTCTCCTTGGTGCCCCGATCTCCTAGTTAATTACAATTAAACGATTAATCAATTTAATCGCGTGATAATAATTACAGGGAGCTAATTGATAAACATATCTAAAGTTTAATGGTACCCCCAAAGACACGACAGCACACAGCCAAGATGACGCAGGATTGGCTTCGGGACAAGTCTCTGAATGTCCTTGAGTGGCCCAGCCAGAGCCCGGACTTGAACCCGATTGAACATATCTGGAAAGACCTGAAAACAGCTGTGCAGCGACGCTCCCCATCCAACCTGATAGAGCTTGAGAGGATCTGCAGTGAAGAATGGGAGAAACTCCCCAAATACAGGTGTGCCAAGCTTGTAGCGTCATAACCAAGAATACTCAAGGCTGTAATCGCTGCCAAAGGTGCTTCAACAAAATACTGAGTAAAGGGTCTAAATACTTATTGTAAGTATGATATTTCAGTTTTTTATTTTGAATATATTGGCGAAAATGTCAAACAATTGAATCCATTTTAGAATAAGGCTGTAAAGTAACAAAATGTGGAAAAAGTCAAGGGGTCTGAATACTTTCTACTGTATATAACATTCTATTGGTTCCAAGAATTTTGTTTAATCATTTAAATAGAAAAACTCTAAATGTTGAATCGGGCATTGGATCAGTTCATAAACCATGTGTCAATCAAATTGGGACATCGAAAATCTCTTCCCAACTACTTCGCAATCTGTTTGGTATAGTGACTGTACGTACATACCCCAACCAGAAGCCATGGATTACAGGCAACATCCGCAATGAGTTAAAGGGTAGAGCTGCCACTTTCAAGGAGCGGGACTCTAACCCGGACACTTATAAGAAATCCCGCTATACCCTCTGACGAACCATCAAACAAACATGGTCCAAACACACCAAGAAAGTCGTGAAGAGGGCACAACAAAACCTTTACCCCCTCAGGCGACTGAAAAGATTTGGCATGGGTCATCAGATCCTCAAAAGGTTCTACAGCTGCACCATCGAGGGCATCCTGACTGCTTGCATCACTGACTGGTATGGCAACTGCTCGGCCTCCAACCGCAAGGCACTACAGAGGGTAGTGCGAACGGCCCAGTATATCACTGGGGCCAAGCTGCCTGCCATCCAGGACCTCTATACCAGGCGGTGTCAGGGGAAGGTCCTAAAAATGTTCGAAGACTCCAGCTACCTTAGTCATAGACTGGTCTCTCTGCTACCACACGGCAAGCGGTACCGGAGCGCCAAGTCTAGGTCCAAGAGGCTTCTAAACAGCTTCTACCCCCAAACCATAAGACTCCTGAACATCTAATCAAATGGCTACCCAGACTATTTGCATTGCCCTCCCTCTTCTACGCTGCTCTGTTATTATCTATGCATAGTTAATAACTCTACCTACATGTACATATTACCTCATTTACCTCGACTAACCGGTGCCCCCGCACATTGACTCTGTACCGGTACCCCCTGTATATAGCCTCCACATTGACTCTGTACCGGTACCCCCTGTATATAGCCTCCACATTGACTCTGTACCGGTACCCCCTGTATATAGCCTCCACATTGACTCTGTACCGGTACCCCCTGTATATAGCCTCCACATTGACTCTGTACCGGTACCCCCTGTATATAGCCTCCACATTGACTCTGTACCGGTACCCCCTGTATAAAGCCTCCACATTGACTCTGTACCGGTACCCCCTGTATATAGCCTCCACATTGACTCTGTACCGGTACCCCCTGTATATAGCCTCCAGATTGACTCTGTACCGGTACCCCCTGTATATAGCCTCCACATTGACTCTGTACCGGTACCCCCTGTATATAGCCTCCACATTGACTCTGTACCAGTACCCCCTGTATATAGTCTCCACATTGACTCTGTACCGGTACCCCCTGTATATAGCCTCCACATTGACTCTGTACCGGTACCCCCTGTATATACAGTAGCCTCGCTATTGTTATCTTACTGCTGCTCTGTAATTATATGTCCTTGTATTTGTTGCTGTTTTTTAGGTATTTTCTTAAAACCACATTGTTGGTTAAGGGCTTTAAGGGCATTTCGCTGTGAGGTCTACTACACCTGTTGTATTCAGCATTTCACTGTAAGGTCTACTACACCTGTTGTATTCAGCATTTCACTGTGAGGTCTACTACACCTGTTGTATTCAGCATTTCACTGTGAGGTCTACTACACCTGTTGTATTCAGCATTTCACTGTGAGGCCTACTACACCTGTTGTATTCAGCATTTCACTGTGAGGTCTACTACACCTGTTGTATTCAGCATTTCACTGTGAGGTCTACTACACCTGTTGTATTCAGCATTTCACTGTAAGGTCTACTACACCTGTTGTATTCAGCATTTCACTGTAAGGTCTACTACACCTGTTGTATTCAGCATTTCACTGTAAGGTCTACTACACCTGTTGTATTCAGCATTTCACTGTAAGGTCTACTACACCTGTTGTATTCAGCATTTCACTGTAAGGTCTACTACACCTGTTGTATTCAGCATTTCACTGTGAGGTCTACTACACCTGTTGTATTCAGCATTTCACTGTGAGGTCTACTACACCTGTTGTATTCAGCATTTCACTGTGAGGCCTACTACACCTGTTGTATTCAGCATTTCACTGTGAGGTCTACTACACCTGTTGTATTCAGCATTTCACTGTGAGGTCTACTACACCTGTTGTATTCAGCATTTCACTGTAAGGTCTACTACACCTGTTGTATTCAGCATTTCACTGTAAGGTCTACTACACCTGTTGTATTCAGCATTTCACTGTAAGGTCTACTACACCTGTTGTATTCAGCATTTCACTGTAAGGTCTACTACACCTGTTGTATTCAGCATTTCACTGTAAGGTCTACTACACCTGTTGTATTCAGCATTTCACTGTAAGGTCTACTACACCTGTTGTATTCAGCATTTCACTGTGAGGTCTACTACACCTGTTGTATTCAGCATTTCACTGTAAGGTCTACTACACCTGTTGTATTCAGCATTTCACTGTGAGGTCTACTACACCTGTTGTATTCAGCATTTCACTGTAAGGTCTACTACACCTGTTGTATTCAGCATTTCACTGTAAGGTCTACTACACCTGTTGTATTCAGCATTTCACTGTGAGGTCTACTACACCTGTTGTATTCAGCATTTCACTGAAAGGTCTACTACACCTGTTGCATTCAGCATTTCACTGTAAGGTCTACTACACCTGTTGTATTCAGCATTTCACTGTAAGGTCTACTACACCTGTTGTATTCAGCATTTCACTGTGAGGTCTACTACACCTGTTGTATTCAGCATTTCACTGTGAGGTCTACTACACCTGTTGTATTCAGCATTTCACTGTAAGGTCTACTACACCTGTTGTATTCAGCATTTCACTGTAAGGTCTACTACACCTGTTGTATTCAGCATTTCACTGTGAGGTCTACTACACCTGTTGTATTCAGCATTTCACTGTGAGGTCTACTACACCTGTTGTATTCAGCATTTCACTGTGAGGTCTACTACACCTGTTGTATTCAGCATTTCACTGTAAGGTCTACTACACCTGTTGTATTCAGCATTTCACTGTGAGGTCTACTACACCTGTTGTATTCAGCATTTCACTGTAAGGTCTACTACACCTGTTGTATTCAGCATTTCACTGTAAGGTCTACTACACCTGTTGTATTCAGCATTTCACTGTAAGGTCTACTACACCTGTTGTATTCAGCATTTCACTGTGAGGTCTACTACACCTGTTGTATTCAGCATTTCACTGTGAGGTCTACTACACCTGTTGTATTCAGCATTTCACTGTGAGGTCTACTACACCTGTTGTATTCAGCATTTCACTGTAAGGTCTACTACACCTGTTGTATTCAGCATTTCACAGTAAGGTCTACTACACCTGTTGTATTCAGCATTTCACAGTAAGGTCTACTACACCTGTTGTATTCAGCATTTCACTGTGAGGTCTACTACACCTGTTGTATTCAGCATTTCACAGTAAGGTCTACTACACCTGTTGTATTCAGCATTTCACAGTAAGGTCTACTACACCTGTTGTATTCAGCATTTCACTGTGAGGTCTACTACACCTGTTGTATTCAGCATTTCACTGTAAGGTCTACACCTGTTGTATTCAGCATTTCACTGTAAGGTCTACTACACCTGTTGTATTCAGCATTTCACTGTAAGGTCTACTACACCTGTTGTATTCAGCATTTCACTGTAAGGTCTACTACACCTGTTGTATTCAGCATTTCACTGTGAGGTCTACTACACCTGTTGTATTCAGCATTTCACTGTGAGGTCTACTACACCTGTTGTATTCAGCATTTCACTGTAAGGTCTACCTACACCTGTTGTATTCAGCATTTCACTGTGAGGTCTACTACACCTGTTGTATTCAGCATTTCACTGTAAGGTCTACCTACACCTGTTGTATTCTGCATTTCACTGTGAGGTCTACTACACCTGTTGTATTCAGCATTTCACTGTAAGGTCTACTACACCTGTTATATTCAGCATTTCACTGTAAGGTCTACTACACCTGTTGTATTCAGCATTTCACTGTAAGGTATACTACACCTGTTGTATTCAGCATTTCACTGTGAGGTCTACTACACCTGTTGTATTCAGCATTTCACTGTGAGGTCTACTACACCTGTTGTATTCAGCATTTCACTGTAAGGTATACTATACCTGTTGTATTCAGCATTTCACTGTGAGGTCTACTACACCTGTTGTATTCAGCATTTCACTGTAAGGTCTACTACACCTGTTGTATTCAGCATTTCACTGTGAGGTCTACTACACCTGTTGTATTCAGCATTTCACTGTAAGGTATACTATACCTGTTGTATTCAGCATTTCACGGTAAGGTCTACTACACCTGTTGTATTCTGCACATGTGACAAATGAAATTAGATTTGACAGCTGTACATTTTTTGGTGCTTAAATTAATTAGCGTATTTGACTTAAACAATAATATTGGTTGTAATAGCTTTTTGTGATTTTTCACCTGTATATATATATATATATATATATATATATATATATATATATATATATATATATATATATATATATATATATATATATATATATATATGTGTGTGTGTCTATATAATAATATATACCCTTTACTCAGTACTTTTTTGTCTGGCTTGCCATTCCAAATAAAACGGAATGTGTTTTACTCATATAATAAAAAATAAAAATGAGTTGTTAGGTGTAGGCAGGGCCATAAGCAAATAACATATTTAAAAGAACCCATCTACCTTGAGGATCTGTTTGGACAATTTGCACATTCGTCTCAAAATTATTGTTTATTAATCTTCATCACCCCTTTGCCTGTTTTTTTTGCCCCATGGGAGAAATATATTCCGCCCCCCAAGTCCTTTTTTTCACAAAACTTCATCTAAAATTGTTGAATGATTTTCCTGTGAACAATAGATATTATATTCCTTCTCTTTTAGCTTGGGGGTTATTTTAGGCTAAGGGGTTAGGTTAAGGGGTTAGGTTAAGGGGTTAGGCTAAGGGGTTAGGCTAAGGGGTTAGGCTAAGGGGTTAGGCTAAGGGGTTAGGCTAAGGGGTTAGGTTAAGGGGTTAGGTTAAGGGGCTAGGTTAAGGGGTTAGGCTAAGGGGTTAGGCTAAGGGGTTAGGTTAAGGGGTTAGGTTAAGGGGTTAGGAGTTAGGGGGTAGGAGTTAGGAGTTAAGGTTAGGAGTTAGGGGTAGGAGTTAGGGGTAGGAGTTAGGTTAGGAGTTAGGGGTTAGGAGTTAAGGTTAGGAGTTAGGAGTTAAGGTTAGGAGTTAGGAGTTGGGGTAGGAGTTAGGTTAGGAGTTAGGGGTTAGGAGTTAAGGTTAGGAGTTAGGGGTAGGAGTTGGGTTAGGAGTTAGGGGTTAGGAGTTAGGGGTAGGAGTTGGATTAGGAGTTAGGGGTAGGTTTAGAGTTAGGCCACGGTTTAGGGGCTAGGGAAAATAGGATTTTGAATGGAAATCAAGTTTAGTGTGTGTGACAGAGTGAGAAAAATAAAACCTGTATCTGATTATAGGAAGGAAAACACCACAAGACACATTACTACAGTATATACATTATTACTACAGTATATACATTATTACTACAGTATATACTTTATTCCAGGCCAATTGTAAAGTATTACAGAAAGGGATACATATGGAACAGAATTTGTTTCTACAATACATGTACATATTATCTCTGAAAAGATTTAGAGATCATCGTTACTGAATATAAATTCATTTGTAGACGCCTGCATTTAGACAATACCTAAATACCAATCCTTTAAACGTGAGTGATTAGTACTACGCAAACAGTCAACAGTTAACTATAGTCTTAACAAAACTAGCTAAGAATTAAAAAATTAAAAATTAAATGAAAAATTTAAAAAAAAATCACACTTACATGACAAATACATCATTTATTCAACCACCAACTTTAACAAGTTAAGTCACTGTATTGTTCTCTTGTTCCGGAAGAATCACGGAATCATGTCTGTTCTATTCTAGAACTCCTAGAATCCATTTAGAATCCTCAGTTTAGTTCATCACAACGACGGTCTAGACACCTCTGTTACCGTGAAACCCTACCTTACTGACATATATTCTCATTAGCTTATACATACATGTGTATTATAGTCAGACAGATGGACAGAGGTTGATAATAACAAATCATTTTGTTGTTTTTTTTCGCCCGTGAAATTAGATTCAGTATCAGTTGAAAGAAGAATCACTAGAAGAAAAAATAAAATAATAATAATAATAATAAAATAACTCTTTGGAATCTGTCACATCACAACAATTCCTGACTGTAAAACCATAGCTGGTTGTTTTTCCATAAGGAGAAATTCTGCCTGTACACCAACTAAAGCACACATACTGTAACTCACATTTTACCATTGATTCAAATCAAAGTGTAACCTCTAACCTTACCTCTCTAGCCATCATGACATGCTCTTCTAACCAAACAGGTCCTAACCACCATCTTGTTTCAGCAGCAAAGCAGGTCTACAACTGGGCAGTAAGGGACATCCATAGACTGCCTTTCAGACACGGAGACAATGGCCGGCTCCTAAAATGCACCCTATTCCCTATATATAGCAGTGCACTGTGAAGGTAATAGGGTGCCATTCAGGATGCAACTATATCAAACAAGCCATTGTCTCCCTGTCTGAAAGGCAGTCTCCTAAAATGCACCCTATTCCCTATATATAGTAGTGCACTGTGTAGGGAATAGGGTGCCATTCAGGATGCAGAAATGTCAAACCAGCCCTTATTGATCCAAAGTGCCTATTGTCCTTCTTTTAAGTTCGATTTTTAAAAAAAATTTTTTGGGGGGGGGGGGGTATTGATTAGGAATATCTTAACGTAATAGTGAACGAATGAAAGCAGAGCGTGTGATCGATAAGGATACAATTACACCAATATTGATCAAATCGTTAAAAATCCTCACCTGCTGAGAGACAACTTGTAACGCAACTAAAGTAAAACCAAGAATCTGTTTGATCTATAATACATCATGTAATAACCTAAGAAACATAGAAGATTATTAAAAGATAAAAACATCAGGCTGTAATGTAAAGAAGATTAAGAAATACGAAAGAAAGAACACAGTCATAGTAACACATGTTTTTATAAAAACCTTTAACAACAGAAATATACTTTCGATTATTAAACATTAGGGTAAGTAAAGGAAAGTGTGGTTTGTCCGTCAATAATACAATTTCTACGATACATCATTATTGCTTGACGTGACGATACACACTACAATACACTACAATACACTACAATACACTACAATACACTATAATACACTACAATACACTACAATACACTACAATACACTACAATACACTACAATACACTACAATACACTACAATACACTATAATACACTACAATACACTACAATACACTACACTATAATACACTACAATACACTACAATACACTACAATACACTACAATACACTACAATACACTATAATACACTACAATACACTACAATACACTACAATACACTACAATACACTATAATACACTACAATACACTATAATACACTACAATACACTACAATACAGAAAACTTGGCATTCCTTTGTTTTTTCCCTCTTATTCTCTCAAAACAATACAACTGAAGGCACTTGATTTGACAATGAAAGGTTTAACTTCTAGACATGCTGGCACAGCCAAGCAGCAGTATGGTATAGTATACAAGGTACCCAACCCAGGCAACAGCCCATCCCCCATCACCACCACACAGTCCTAACTGGGACTCCATCTTGTATAACCTAGGCTGTGTCCCAAATGGCACCCTATTCCCTATATAGTACACTCTTTTTGACCAGTGGCCACAGAGCTCTGGTCAAAAGTAGTGCACTATGTAGGGAATCAGTGCCATTTGGAATGTAGCCCTAACTTAACCTAACTTAACCTAACCTAACTTAACCTAACCTAACTTAAACCTAACTTAAACTAACTTAAACCTAACTTAACCTAACCTAACTTAACCTAACTTAACCTAACCTAACTTAACTTAACCTAACCTAACTTAACTTAACCTAACCTAACTTAACTTAACCTAACCTAACTTAACCTAACCTAACCTAACTTAACCTAACCTAACCTAACCTAACTTAACTTAACCTAACCTAACTTAACCTAACCTAACCTAACTTAACCTAACCTAACCTTACCTAACTTAATCTAACCTTCCAAATCAGTAGTTCTTCCCCCAACTTCCGATACATCATTTTTGGTTTCCCCAGGCTCATCATTAAAAACAACATATTAAAACTATAAAAATGTAAAAGACATAAGAATAAAATTATTTTAAAAAGGCCAGGAAGCAGGAAGCATATGATGTTCACACATTTTCCAAAGACACTTTTAATGAGATGGCAGGAAGCAGGAGTCGTTCCAAACAGCTAAGAAGGTTCAGCTGCTGCTGCTTCTCACTGTGTTGTGGACTAGACAGTCTCTCCAGAGTTGTGTTGTGGACTAGGCAGTCTCTCCAGAGTTGTGTTATGGACTAGACAGTCTCTCCAGAGTTGTGTTGTGGACTAGACAGTCTCTCCAGAGTTGTGTTGTGGACTAGACAGTCTCTCCAGAGTTGTGTTGTGGACTAGACGGTCTCTCCAGAGTTGTGTTGTGGACTAGACAGTCTCTCCAGAGTTGTGTTGTGGACTAGACAGTCTCTCCAGAGTTGTGTTGTGGACTAGACAGTCTCTCCAGAGTTGTGTTGTGGACTAGACAGTCTCTCCAGAGTTGTGTTGTGGACTAGACAGTCTCTCCAGAGTTGTGTTGTGGACTAGACGGTCTCTCCAGAGTTGTGTTGTGGACTAGACAGTCTCTCCAGAGTTGTGTTGTGGACTAGACAGTCTCTCCAGAGTTGTGTTGTGGACTAGACAGTCTCTCCAGAGTTGTGTTGTGGACTAGACGGTCTCTCCAGAGTTGTGTTGTAGACTAGACGGTCTCTCCAGAGTTGTGTTGTGGACTAGACAGTCTCTCCAGAGTTGTGTTGTGGACTAGACGGTCTCTCCAGAGTTGTGTTGTGGACTAGACAGTCTCTCCAGAGTTGTGTTGTGGACTAGACAGTCTCTCCAGAGTTGTGTTGTGGACTAGACAGTCTCTCCAGAGTTGTGTTGTGGACTAGACAGTCTCTCCAGAGTTGTGTTGTGGACTAGACAGTCTCTCCAGAGTTGTGTTGTGGACTAGACAGTCTCTCCAGAGTTGTGTTGTGGACTAGACAGTCCCTCCAGAGTTGTGTTGTGGACTAGACAGTCTCTCCAGAGTTGTGTTGTGGACTAGACAGTCTCTCCAGAGTTGTGTTGTGGACTAGACAGTCTCTCCAGAGTTGTGTTGTGGACTAGACAGTCTCTCCAGAGTTGTGTTGTGGACTAGACAGTCTCTCCAAAGTTGTGTTGTGGACTAGACAGTCTCTCCAGAGTTGTGTTGTGGACTAGACAGTCTCTCCAGAGTTGTGTTGTGGACTAGACAGTCTCTCCAGAGTTGTGTTGTGGACTAGACAGTCTCTCCAGAGTTGTGTTGTGGACTAGACAGTCTCTCCAGAGTTGTGTTGTGGACTAGACAGTCTCTCCAGAGTTGTGTTGTGGACTAGACAGTCTCTCCAGAGTTGTGTTGTGGACTAGACAGTCTCTCCAGAGTTGTGTTGTGGACTAGACAGTCTCTCCAGAGTTGTGTTGTGGACTAGACAGTCTCTCCAGAGTTGTGTTGTGGACTAGACAGTCTCTCCAGAGTTGTGTTGTGGACTAGACAGTCTCTCCAGAGTTGTGTTGTGGACTAGACAGTCTCTCCAGAGTTGTGTTGTGGACTAGACAGTCTCTCCAGAGTTGTGTTGTGGACTAGACAGTCTCTCCAGAGTTGTGTTGTGGACTAGACAGTCTCTCCAGAGTTGTGTTGTGGACTAGACAGTCTCTCCAGAGTTGTGTTGTGGACTAGACAGTCTCTCCAGAGTTGTGTTGTGGACTAGACAGTCTCTCCAGAGTTGTGTTGTGGACTAGACAGTCTCTCCAGAGTTGTGTTGTGGACTAGACAGTCTCTCCAGAGTTGTGTTGTGGACTAGACAGTCTCTCCAGAGTTGTGTTGTGGACTAGACAGTCTCTCCAGAGTTGTGTTGTGTTGTGGACTAGACAGTCTCTCCAGAGTTGTGTTGTGGACTAGACAGTCTCTCCAGAGTTGTGTTGTGGACTAGACAGTCTCTCCAGAGTTGTGTTGTGGACTAGACAGTCTCTCCAGAGTTGTGTTGTGGACTAGACAGTCTCTCCAGAGTTGTGTTGTGGACTAGACAGTCTCTCCAGAGTTGTGTTGTGGACTAGACAGTCCCTCCAGAGTTGTGTTGTGGACTAGACAGTCTCTCCAGAGTTGTGTTGTGGACTAGACAGTCTCTCCAGAGTTGTGTTGTGGACTAGACAGTCTCTCCAGAATTATGTTGTGGACTAGACGGTCTCTCCAGAGTTGTGTTGTGTTGTGGACTAGACAGTCTCTCCAGAGTTGTGTTGTGGACTAGACAGTCTCTCCAGAATTGTGTTGTGGACTAGACAGTCTCTCCAGAGTTGTGTTGTGGACTAGACAGTCCCTCCAGAGTTGTGTTGTGTTGTGGACTAGACAGTCTCTCCAGAGTTGTGTTGTGGACTAGACAGTCTCTCCAGAGTTGTGTTGTGGACTAGACAGTCTCTCCAGAGTTGTGTTGTGGACTAGACAGTCTCTCCAGAGTTGTGTTGTGGACTAGACAGTCTCTCCAGAGTTGTGTTGTGGACTAGACAGTCCCTCCAGAGTTGTGTTGTGGACTAGACAGTCTCTCCAGAGTTGTGTTGTGGACTAGACAGTCTCTCCAGAGTTGTGTTGTGGACTAGACAGTCCCTCCAGAGTTGTGTTGTGTTGTGGACCAGACAGTCCCTCCAGAGTTGTGTTGTGATTTGCAGGTCAAAATGCTTGATTTTGTGGTGGATTGAATGGTCACAGCTGGTTGAGGAAGTCCTGTCTTAACCGTCCGTGCTTCTCGGTCTTTCTGTCTCTGTATGTCCGTCAGTCTGTATGTATGCAGAGTACTAGTTTCGTCCATCATCCAGATCTCTGGAAGC